>NC_137461.1:75399864-75687112 GCF_964235325.1 Thermobia domestica
CCGCATATGCCTGCTTCCAAAATATCAAAAGAATTTTTCTACGTTGTCTTTAGTAAATCCCACAGCCCTCGCGTAAGAGGTCCCGGTGGGTTTGCGAACAGACAGAACTTCTTTATGTCGATTTAGAAATAAATCTGCCCATGCTCTACCGGCTTCTTCTGATGTGAAAGGATGAGGCAAACCATTTACTACTGCTAATTGATACGCAAGACGTCTCAAATCTGTCACCGTGAAACCAAAGAAATGTGATTCCATAAACAGTAAATATTCCACCAACATCTTCTCAAGCTGCGCCCCTAAGACAGTCCGTCTTCCGAGTGGTTTCGACGCTGCTACTTCAGGAGAGAGAGATGTGTCCTTGCTAAGAGATTGTAAAGTTGTCCGAGGAACGTTAAACACTTGTGCAGCTTTTAATGTCCCCATTTTCTTTTCTCTGACAGCAGCAATTGCTTTCGCCATGTCTTCTTTATTCCATTGTTTCCGTTTATTCTGTGGCACATATCGCTGTTTGCTCCTTGGCATGCTGTAAAATAAATCGTAAAGAGTAATTAGAAGCTCGGATCAACATGGTGCAAATATGGGCTGGTAGCCAATATTTGCACCAGGCAAGATAGCCCATATTTACACCACCACGCCACATCTCAATTTTATACTCCATATACCATTGTTGGTGTTATCTGCACCTAACATACACAATACCAACAATTCTAATATTTGAACTCAACAGACACACTGCGAAAAGGACGCCCTATACACTCATTTCCAAATAAAAATATGAAACAAACATACCTGCGAAAGTTTTCGTACCCTCAAGAAACAACAAAAACGCACTATTTGTTCTACACGAGGCTGTTTCACTCACAACTGCATCCTCTACCTGAGTAGCCTTGTACCAATAACTTGTCGCATTCTCACAAGAGTGCAGCGCTTAACAGAGCTTTAATTTGGATTGACAGTATTTACACCATAGCCGATATTTGCACCTCCTCCTCTATATATACACGTAGCATATAGTACTAGATGAATTTGTTACTTGTAGCAAACGCGAAAGTAATTCAATTTAGGTTTCAAAAGTTGCATTGAAAAATATTTCATGTGCACAGGTTACTTATTTGTTAGTTACAAATATTATTTGAAATAAGTTTACCATATAGACCTAATATAAAACCAACAACGAAATACAAAATGCAAAATGTAAATTAAGTCAAACATAATGTATGTCATTTTTGGTGTGGAAAATAACCGCCCCCCCGAAAATGAATCTGCCCCTCCTTTGCCCCCCTAGGAACTTACAACTGGCGTCGTCACTGCCTAGAGCCCAAATATTCAAGGAAAAAAAGCTGTGCTCTAACAGATCACAATTCTTTATCCACCTGTTAAGCGACATGTTCAAGTAAAGGTAAATAGTCCCTTTTTCTTAAATAATGTTTGGCTACAAACTACGCTAAGCTCCACAGAAATACTGTCTTTTCTTAAATTCAACGTTCGGTTTATGCGCTAAGTATAGGCATACCATAAGTATAGGGAATGATAGGAAGAGTAGAGAATATTAGGGTAGAGTAGTGTAGATTAAATGAAATTATGTTAACTCAATGCTTTGCCGTTATTTTCAAATGTAAATTCGGGTAGAGTATGTTAGGTTACGTTAGCTCAACGTTTAACCATTATTTTCACAAGTAGGGTAGAAAAATTAAATGAAGTAGTTCGGTTTAACGTCCCAAGATTATTCCCCTTTAGACTAAGGGAGACGATGAAGGAAGTGAATGATGATGGTGAATTGGTGGAATTAGAATGTGGGAGGAAAGGAGTACCCTGGGGAAAAATACGGACACGATGATGTCTAAAACAAATTTGCGTGGCCGGCAATCGAACCACAACCCAGAGAAATGAAGGATAAAGTAGGTAAGGTTAGGATAGATTAGCTCATCGTATTGCCACGTCGTACCATTTTACTTTATTTAACATCTATAGCTCGTCCAGCGTTTAGTCTGTACTGTGGCTGCTTATGGGCTTTTACTTCTGCGTACTTACCCCCTTAAAGAGAACAGATTTCACTACTGTAGTTTATCTTTAAAGGTGTTAAATATTTACGGACGATACAAAAATAATTTTCATAACTTCTCTTTTCCTTATAAAGTATGTAATTAGCTTTTAATAGCTAGTTTTTGTTTTTCAAACTTGAAGGGGGAAGACACGATAAGCGTAATGGCTGCTAGAACGTTGCCGATCCATTTGTACGTGACTAAAACTGTCTGCTCAAAGATAGCGTTTCCAACTGCCGAAAAATTTCACCGTAGTGTCAACCTACATTCATGAGCTCATTAGTATTGTCACTTCCACTGATTTCACGTAGCTAAAAAGAAATAAAAGTACAGCCAGAAATAATTGAATGAAATCTTTCTGATTTTTGAAAACAAGTAAAATTTCTTTCCATCTCCTTTTCTTTCTTTCTTTTTTTTTTTTCTATCTCAACCAAAGAGAAATATTTTAATCAGAAAGGAAAGAGAGCAGAAAAGGAGTTGCAGCTTAACATGAGATTCGAACAATTTATGTCCGCACCTGGAATCGAACCCGTGACCCTTTGCTTACAAGGCGACGAGCGTAACCCTCATCCACGGGGACACTGAATAAAAAGGCAGTAATAATTTCAGGGGATGATCTGTAGGATGATTTTTCAAGTACGAAATTACCATCTCAGGTAGTTCAGTTTTATTAGGTCATTATTATTATTATTATTATTATTTAACAAAGCTACAGCCATAATCCATATTTTTCCAAAACTATTAACTTGCTTTGTATTAAAAATAAACGCTAAGTATAAAACTTGTTAGGCCTAGCACTGATCCATGAAATTTTTCTCGGTACAACTGAGTTCGATTATTTAGATATATTCCTCGTCGGAAAGGAAATTTTTAGCAAGAATTACTGTAGGACACATTTCATATTTCTTCTTTCATCTTTCTTGTATTGAAATTCTTTTGGGAGTTCGAAACAGACCGATTTTTGTTGCGTTTTATAATAGTATTGGTTTCAGAAACTACACCAGGAAATACGGAGACGGTTTGTTGCGGTGGGTAGGACTAATTGCTTACCTACTGTACCATCTATTGTCGCGCTAGATGACTCATCTGACTCCAGACAAAATTCTTCTCTGTTGTGTCTGCTATTGTGCAGTGTGTGGCGGAGTGTGGTCTCTGAGCATTCGGCATTTTGTTGATTGTGTTTATTTACGTACTGTGCTGTTCTGGGAACAAAATCGGGTGTGTCTGTGTGTGTATATGTGTGTGAGTGTGTGTTAATATATCAAAATAGAAGAAGTTACAGCCAGCACCTCTTTTAAGCGTAACAGTGGTCAAGTGTTGAAGAGCAAAGAAAGGGCTATTGTTATGAACGTGTTTAATTACTTAAAGCTGAAAAATCCGGGTAAAAGTATAAGCTGGTTCGCGAGTGAAACAGCTGAAGCCACGAAAACTTCCAGGACAACTGTTTTCAAAATTCGAAGCGAGTTATAACGTGGACCTTTAGTAACACCGAACAAGAAGCGATTAAGAAAGAAAATTGCAAAGAACAGTCGATTTGTAAAATATAATAAATTTGTTAACAGTGTGATCAGACAAAAGGTCCATAAGTTATTCTTTAGAAATTTGCCACCAACACTCAATTCCGTTCTCAAACAGGTGAATTCAGATCAGGGGCGGATCCAGGACCGACTTCTGGGGGGCTGTGGATTGTCATACTGCTACTTTTAAGGGCTCCAAACTTTGGGATGGGTTTTACTTATATATAAAAAAATAAGAAAGTTTTCTCTTCTGGGTAGGGGGGTAATTGCCCCCCTGGATCCGCCCCTAATTCAGATCCCGATTGGCCGAACTTTAAAAGATCCACGTTCCACGTACGTTTAAAAGAGCTTGAATTTGTTCATGAGAAAAGACAAAGTAAGGCCATGCAGAGAGAATATTGTGTCGTTGCGTCACAAATATCCACGGCAAATAAAAGAAAATTTCGAAACCAAAATAGAAACATAGTATACATGGGCGAATCGTGGGTAAATATTGGGATAGCCGTGGATAAAGAGTGGAAAGACAAAACATATGGAAGGAATCGATCCTTTGGAGTGCAATTGATTCAATGTGATAATTTGTTTATTATTATTATTATTATTATTATTATTATTATTATTTATTAATCGTCGTGGCGGTGGATATTTTACTACGTGAGTTGGCAACATCAGCCGGCAGTATAATAGAAGCGCGATCTGTTCTGCACTTGTTTTTAAATCTCAACTTGGCATCCCTGTTCCCATAAGACCAACAGTCCACTCTTAACTCTGGATAAGCTATACGTCAGCAAGAAATCCCCTCTTCGCTACTCTGTTTGAATAACTTTTGAAAACACAATTCTTAACATAGATTTACATTTGCATTGCCGTGCCAGTTCTGCCCAAAACAATAACAACGGTTGAAGTTTACATTTGCATTACCAATTGGTTATGTTTTATTCCAGAAAATACCATAGCATTGGTGTTCGTAAATATGACTCTTTTAATTATGCAAAGTTTATGTTAGTAAATCACTGTCGTGTTTGCATAATGGTAGCAATTGGCATAATGGTAGAATTTAAGTATTAACAGTAATGAAAATATTCTAAAGATACGTTTTAATACTAAGGAGGTATTTTAGATAACAGAGAGGTTCCCTAAAAGCGGCTGCCTCATTGAAATGAAACATGACAGAACGGAAGTGAAAAACCTACATGCTGTGTTAGAAAATAAACGCGTCACTATTATCAGACGAAGGTAGTCCTACCACGACATGAAAGTCATACTACTTCTCATGTGGTCTTGACAGCCGAATATCGACATCAAGAGTGAACGTTGTGTGCTGGTATTCATTCCCACTTGTCTAACGGTAGCGCGTGCACCTTTTGTGTACGTGATCCCCGGGTCGATTCCCGGTGGGAGAGCCTTTGGAATTTTAAATGTCCTAGATATATTTGTGTTCGTGTTCCTGCCTACTTTGGTAAGGGTTAAAAAAATTACGAATAAATTCGTGTGCTCAGCAAAATGAGGAATGATCCGTTGATTTTTAAAAAATCTGGAAGGTGGATCGACTGATGCCGTATTTGGAAAGTCAGTCCAAAGGTCACGGGTTAGATTTCTGGTATAGTCACGCAATTTTCACTCTTCAAATTTATGTTTTACTAAATTTGTAAAAATAATTGCATTCGTTCTCTCTAAAAGTATGGGAACATGTTGAACAAGGAAAACTTTTTTTTTTTTTTTTTTTTTTTTACTGGTTCGCACATGAAAAATATGGTATTTAGAAACTATCAGAAAAATTCCATTTCAAATTAGTTCTCAAAATATGACTGAATACTTACAATAGATGTAAATCCAATCATTTTCGACTACACAAAACGCTTCCTCACAGTAAAAAAAAAAAAAAAAAAAAAAATGCTGTACGGACCCACATGTTTGTAAACTTTAATTAACAAATTTGTAATATTATTTTAATAGGCCCGTGTGTAAATAAACTAAGTACCATATGTTCTTACTTATGTGGTGCGTATCTACCTAGAAATACAAGAAAAAATAGTCTAACCTTTTAAGCACAAATTTCCCCATAAGGTAGCCATTAACCATTGCTATACAAAGTGAAATGAAGTAAAGTATCTGAATTAAGTGTGCTAACTCATGACGCGCAATCATAGAAGTGTTCGACAGTTATGACATCCATATATTCGTGAAATTTACGTTTAAAGCAAAATTTAAGAATCAAACTAAAGTCAGAATTACAGTTGAAGAGATTAACTGTATGTGAGATTACAATGTGTGTCGATTTACAGAAACGGAAGTGTATATAAACAATGTATTTACATATGGATTCATTCAATATATCTGCACGAAAAAAAAAATTGAGAAAGACTGTAGTGTACATACAGAATTCTTAAATCTAATATATTCACCTTTAAGGATGTGACGTACAATCATCACTTGGTGACTAGTCTATTGCACTCTTCTACGTCATATGGATATTTTAAAAAGATATAGGCCTTTTTGAATGAAGATAATGGTAAATATATGCTATGGTTTTGGTCTTAAAGTTTTACAATGAAACTTCATGTTTTTTTTTTCAAAAATATAAGGCCAGATTGAAAAGAACAGTGATTTTAGAACAAATAAATTATTTAAGTTCTATCCTCTATTTTTCACTTTTCTACGATATTTGACCCGTTTTGGCTCACCATGTTTTCTTACGGAGTGATGCCTGATTTCACATTTTATGCAGCACGAAGTCCTGAATTTTGTTATCCATCAAAGATGCAAGAAGCACGTATGGCCGACAACTTCTATTTTTCTTTTTAATTAGCGTAAAAGTTTCAATGTTGTTCTAAGGGAGACATATTAGTTTGATTTGCAGAATCGAAGACAATCAAAATAAAAAAAGAGAAGAAGGAAGAAAAAAAGATGATATACATTGTATTAGCATCTTTGATGAATCATTTTATTCAGAAGGTCTCCATGCCATATAAAATTTAAAATCATGCATCACTCCGTAAGGAAAATATTTTTTTTAGGATGTTCCCGAAGGAAATCGGAAAGGTTTTAGTATGAAAACTTTCCTGAAAAATGCGGGCAGCTCCGGAGGCAGAGACGTTTCCGAGGAATTTCAGAAACAGCAATTTTCCAACTCACTAAGAAACACGTATGTTTCCGAAAACTCTCGGGAAGATGTTCGGAAACTTTTCCGACCCAAGCCAGAAAACTTTTCCGATCGTTTTCGGAAACCTACAAGTTTCTTAGCGAGTCGGAAAAATACATTTCCGAAATTCCTCGGAAACGTCTCTGCCTCCGGAGCTGCCCGCATTTTTCCGGAAACCTGGAGAAAATTTTTTACAGTGCTCATCCCTTTTTCTTAATTCACGTTTATATATATATATACACCTTGTTTCAAAACAACAACGATAACTCTTAGGAGGTGATTCTTCACCAAGATAAGATGAAAAGTATAGACAAACCTGGGTGCACAAATGCTTCCTTTCGGAGTTGTAGGTTACGGAGTCTCTTAGAATGGTTCCAGGTTAGACTCAAGGTCTTGAAAATATGCGTTTATGTTTGTTCTGTGGTAGGGATTCGGGTTTGTCGTAGCATAGCAGCTATGACCAGAAGAAACTTTGCGTGCTTTCATGATCATACGAAAAAAAAATGTCCGGTTATGGCTGGCAATCACGTCGACGATGATCTTAAACACATAAAGATTATAGTTCACTAAACCGGATCGTAAGTTAGGACTGTCTGATGAAATAAAGCTTGATTAAACTTCATTTCAAGTAATATCAATGTCTCGGTCTAGCTATGGCTTACCAAACGGTTCATCGTCTTAAAAACTTAGTCCCAAATATTTCTTCACGATAATTTAAATTTTAAAATCACCAAACAGCTATGGTTAAAAATTTTCAAGAAGTTTGTTTGAAAATTTCGAATTATTTCTTTTGTTCGAAACTTTAACTTTTAGTTTGATAATTTTGGTTTGAAATTTTAGGTCCAAAAAATTTCATTTGAAAATTTCATTATAAAAATGTTTTAATTCTAAAATTTTAGTTTCCACTTTCTAGTTCTAAAATTTGGATTGAAATGTTTTGGTTCGAAAATTTTGATTCCATTTTTAGAAACGTTTTAGCTTAAAATTTCTGGTTCAAAAATTTCAGTGTGAAACTGTTTGGTTTCAAAAATTTGAATTCGAAAATTTTAGTTTCAACTTTCTAGTTCAAAAATTTGGACTGAAATATTGTGGTTCGAAAATTTTGATTTCATTTTTCGAAAAATTTCATTTAAAATTTCTAGTTCAAAAATTTCAGTGTGAAATTGTGTGGTTTGAGAAAAGTTTGAATTCGGAAAGTTTTATTTCAATTTTTTGTTCAAAAATTTTAGTTTCAACTTTCTAGTTCTAAAAATTGGTTTGAAAAGTTGAATTCGAAAAGTTTTATTTAAATTTTCATTCGAAAGTTTTGGTTCGATGTTTATAATTCGAAAATTTCAGTTTGATTTCATTTGTTTGAAAATTTGAATTCGAAAATATTGATTTCAACTTTTTTGTTCGAAAAGTTTAGTTTGATGTTTTTAATTCGAAAATTTCAGTTTGAATATTTTAGATTTGAAAATTTGAGATCGAAAAAATTTAGTTTCAAATTTTCGCTTGAACTTTTGTAATAACTCGAAATTAGTGGACTCAAAATTTAATCGAATAGTTAAAAACCGTTTATTTGTTAATCGAATAGTTAAAAACCGATAATTTTTAATGGAATAGTTAAAAACCGGATAACCTTTGGCGGTTAACCGTGAAACGATTCCCTATTTGCATTCACTGAAAATTTTTTGGCATATACTAAAATATTTTTGAAATGATGATTTAAACTAAACAGTCAATTTTATTTAAGATATAAATTACACGAACTAACACAAGGACCAAGAAGGTGACCTTAAAGTATCGTGGTTCTCTCATCAAAAGGCTTAAGAGGAGTGCATTTAGGTACGCATATCCTCATTATATGTAAATAAAGTAACAGCAAACTCTACTTTGAAGAGCTCAGACAACGTCTATGTAGAGCATAAATCCTAAACCGCATAAGAATTTAAGTTAATATTAAAATCATATAAACTCTCATCGAGAATCAAACTTATGACCTTCGGAAACTAAATATAGACCGTGTATGGCTATAACGTAATAATCAGAATACATGAGGCTAGAAGGCTTCCCAAATTATATCTTTAGCAATTTTAGGTGATCAAATACTAACATTAGTTCTAGGGACCATGACTTTGGTTCTGCCAAATTAACCCACAAAAAGTTGATACCAATCACGTTCGTCCATGTACCCTTGCTCTATAAAAGCCTATACGCATGCATATACTGTAATAGAGAACCAATAGAGCTTAGAAATATTACACAATATTGAGAACATTTTAATCATGAACCTAAACAACATATAACAAGCATATAACAAGTGCTGTCGGAACAGTTTTCCATCAGCTAAGCCTTTACTAATTAAAGTAAACACAAACGCTGAACGTTTAAATCGTTCAAACCAATAACAATGTTTTGTAAGAGTCATTACAATGAGCTAATCAGATTTAAGCAAAGAGTAAATGTAACGTCATTATTATTTATCCACGAACGGAAACGAAAGGTAGTAACTAGGTTCGAAGTCAGCTCATCACTTCCCTCTTTCAAAGTAAACCATTACACATATATGTCCTTGTTTTGTCATAAGAAATAACTCCTCAATGTTATCTCGTTACATGAGTAGATTAATCGTTATTACAATGAACCAATCAGATTTAAGCGAAAAGTAAATGTGACGTCATTTATTTTAATTCACAAACGAAAACGAGAGGTACTAACGAGGTCCAAAATCACATCATCCCATCCCTTTTATCCTTCTCAAAGAATAAATATATCCTTTCAAAGTAAACCATTACACACTATTTGACAATTAAACACCGTATTTGTTCGAACAAACAATGCCAACGATACTGTGACAACGAATACGTAAGCATAGGTAACACGATATAGCTTACGTTTCCTTTTCAACATATGATTATAAGTCAATACACGAAGAAACTTTTCAAATCTTTCCAACAGTTTTATTTAACCCACAAACGAATACGATATAAATTATTGCTGTTAACCAGGTCCGGGATCGCCCCTCCTCCTCTTTTCTGCGTCTTAATAAAAGTATGCTTTCCTGGAAACACTTTTTGACAATTGAATATCGTGGTTCGAGTCCCATAAGTCCCGTGAATGAAAACTATACCTTAATCAAAAATCAAGTATTTTCCCCAAGGTTTTCGAGTTAAGTTGATTTTGAGTTTAACGTCCCGTTTAGCAGCGAGGATAAAACCTACTAATTAACGTGAAATCAAAACCGCATGAGCTCCTTCCGGGAATCAAACCCTGGTCTCCCACGTTAAAGACGCATATGCTAACCGGTTAGTCACGAAGGAACTCCAAAGTTTTCGAGTTTCATACTAATACTAATACTAATTTATACTATTACTGGGTCTACTAATTCATAATGTAATAGGTCATCTAAAAAGAGATCAAATCTTGTTTTGGTGATTTTATACCCATAAAAGGGAACGAGAAACCATCATAAGCTCCAAGCTAAAAGTCCCAGTTCAGTGACGTCAAACGAACATATTAGCTCGAACCAAATACCTCTAATTCATTCATACCAGTAGAAGTGCGGTGGCTCAGTGGTAGAGCGTTCACCTTTGTTGTATGTGGTCCCTGGTTCAAACCCCGCGAAAATAGTTTTGTGGTGGGCAACATTATGCTCAGGATACTCCAATTTTTTCCCACACTTTCATTCATTTCTCATCGTCAACGTCCCATTTAGCGTGGGAAGTAAAACTAAAGATTTCATTTGCACCGGTGTTAGTTCATCTCATCAAAGGGATAACAATCTTCAAATTGTATGCCATAAAAGGAAAGGAAAAATAAAAAAAGCATTCGTAAACCTGTACTATTTCATAACATAATGAATCATCAAGACCATATTTTTAGTAAATTTAAAAGAATCATCATAACATCTGATCCAAAACTCCCAATTCAATGACGTCATAGCCGGGCCAAGGTACCTCTGACTCATTCGCACTAGTGTGCATGGCCCCTGAAGAGGCGTAAGCAAAATGTCAATAGGTGACGCAATCCCGGGCCAAAGCATCCCTAATTCACTCACTATGGTCCATGGTGGCCCCAAATTGGATAATCGAAAGTTCGATAGGGTGGGGCAATTACTACTAACTCTTTTCTTAGTGTCTAATGGTAACTCATGTCAAAAATTCCATGTAAATACACATTTCAAGTTTGTAGTTAAAGTAGTTTTTCCCAGGCGCTGATCAATCAATCACTCATTTACTCAGGACCTCTTCTTTTAAATATAGATACTACCTGGAATTTATGTTCTTCGTACTTATAAAATAGGTTTATGGCAAACACCTTAAGGCCTTTCTTCCCTTCGGATAGGTATTTCAATGATGCACTCAGATTTTGGCATAAATTTTTAACTCCTCTTCCGCTATCTTAGGATAATCTTCATAAATCAAGGCAACATGATAAGAACCTTGAGGCAGGAACAATATTTCAAAATTAATTTCAAACCGTAAACCACTTTTCGTGATGCAATCACAAACAACAGAAAACGTGTTCAAATGTGGCGAAAAACTATAGAAAAGCATCTTCTTTCCTTTAAATACGTAATCTTTGAAAATGCTAGGTCGTGTGTTCGCTTATATGTGATGAGGAGATTATGTTGAGACTTTCATTTTACTAAATTGAAGGACTCATGACATATTGTATCTTTCGCATTAATTCTCAATTCCATGCTCCTTTCGGGTTATGTCCTTTTACGAAGATGCTGATTGAAACCTTCTGCGTCAGGTAGATACTAAGTATATTTCAAAATTCATGTGCCTGTTGTGAAAATTGCTAAATGATATAAGCTAAATGATGATAATTTAGCATATTTAATTATACACCCAGGAGATCACATGTTATGACTGAAGGCTGTAGAATCCCCACCGCCCTCGTCTAAACGATGTCCTAAGTAACCTAATTGTTTTGCATTGAGATGACATATCTAGGTAATTTCCCGTCTTTTCAAGTTTTTCAGTTACATAGGGGTTGAGTGATGAAATAATTCCATTGACTTTTACATCTTTCAATACTTCAGTTAACATATATTGTTGAGAGGGCTAAGATCAAGGTTTCAAGTGGGAAAGCCTCAACCTTACAAATAATTTTATAGATAGGAAATCCAGCTGTTTTCTCTGAATTATTCTCTTATCTCAATAAAAATAATAAAAATAATAAACCCTCTTATACGTTGTCATTTGAGCATTGTGCTAATTGAAAAATTATGTTGAAAATGTGAACAAAAAATGATATCAATGAGATATGTTTTCATCTATTCTTAATTTGGTTGGTGATATCATTACATACAATAAGGAGGGTTAGCTGGCTCTGTGGTAGGGTTCTCATTTCTGGTATGACAGGTTCTTGCTTCCATTCCGGATCATGTTAGATTTTGGTGGACAACATTGTGTCTGTAATATTTCTCAGAGTTCATCCGCTTCCTTCATTACTGCGATATTTGTCTCACTTGTATACGTGTAAAAACGTCAGAAATACATTGAAATTATACATTACAGCACGTGATGTTCCTAAAGTGAAGAACCGTGAAGCTTACGGTCCGTAACACTTCCGATCTCCGGTCCACGCATTCCGTTTTCACTGCTATCAAAACTCTTTTGCTTACTTCAGAATTATGTTTAACTCAGAGCATGTATGATACATTTGTTGGGAACATGTCTTGAAAGTACGTTATGTAGGGAATCACGTACACATTGTAAATTGCTGAAACATGCACTTTTGCATATCATATGTGTGGCTTTCTTTACCTGCATATGGACAGCCACTCTATGGTTTGTTCTGCTCTATATAAAGCGGGTTGAAATGTAGCCTTCCACACTTTTGGGCAGCTCTAACTGTGAAACTGAGCACTTTTGCACTTTTTCCGCGCAGGTCCTTGTGAATTTCTTTTCTTATTTTGATGTGAGGAATCATGTGTTAAAGTTTGTCGATATATCAACAAGAAATCCATATGAAGCAGCAGATGGTGGCATTAGTCCATTCATGGTAATCAATTTTATAGTTTGCAGTTAATTTAATTTACATTACGTAAGTAATTATCGTAAGTACTTACGTAAGTATTAACATTAGGTCTACACAATATTTTTAATTGGGAACATTAAAATTGTACCGTAGTTTTCACAACATTTCAGTTTTGTGAGTAGGCTTGTTGTTTTGTTGTATTTATCAGTGGCGGCAGGTACTATATGTTGCACGGTTGTGCAACTGTATGATTTTTACTTCCAAAGATTTTTTTTTAATTTTAAAATAATGTTTCGTAAAAATAATCCTTTGCTATTTAGCACAAAACAGTATTGATGTATCTCTTAAAAATCATGTCAAAAAACTGAAAAAAAAAGAGAGAAATACACATCCAGTGGCAAAAAGCGTTGCCACTCGATCCAATAGCATTGAGCATACGGCAGAAAGCTCCTATTTCTTAACATTGGAAATCACATTTATTCTTGCATCGCTCCTATCCTCTTGTATGGTCTCTATCCAGTTGCGGACACCTTGGCAACTGCCACTCAGCTTCTGTAATAGTTATGAATTCCTTCACTCACCAGCGATGAAGGTGTGGGTGCTGCGTGGGTCGAGGCAGCAAACTCGCAATAATAATAATAATAATAATAATAATAATAATAATAATAATAATAATAATAATAATAATAATAATAATAATAATAATAATAATAATAATAATAATAGAATAGAGGGAGTGATATGCAGAGTGTGTCCGATGTTTTGCTCATAATATTGTTACAATCGAAAATCCTATTGTGCTGGCTTATTGTAAGTGTGTGTTTGAAGAATGTGATGGTGTTTTTGTTCTTAGCCTGTGAGTGATATTTTTAATATTAAAATATAACGCTACTAACAGGAAACTCAAAATGAATTCAGTTTGCAGTCTTCTCAGGAGCCCGTTTTCTCGTAGGCCGATGGAGGAGAAGGTTGAAATAAAAAGGTTTGGGCGTCCAACACCAATTTTAACAATCAATCAACCAGTCAAAACAGGTAAGAGACAGTTTCAGCGCTCTTTTAAAAACGCGTATTATAACAACACAGACTGGCTTTGTGGTTGTGAGGGAAAAAATGCTTTATTTTGTTTTCCTTGTTTACTTTTTTGGGGGGTGAACGTGCTTGGACTGAAATAGGCATAAAAGATATTAATCATTTGAGTGAACGGATTAAGGGACACAAAGCTACACATATTCATATGAAAAATGTATTACAATTAGCTTTATTTGGTACTGCCAAAATAGCTCAGCAGTTAGACAGTGAGTATAGGCGAAATATAGCTTTGCATAACGAAAGAGTGAGACATAATCGTTATATTCTAAATATTATAATTAATTGTGTGGGTTTTTGTGGTGCATTTGAATTAGCGTTGCGGGGTCATGACGAGACAGAAGGATCTTCAAACCCAGGTGTTTTTCGTAGCCTCATTGATTTCAGTGCAGAACTTGACCCAGCCATGAAAACTCATTTGGAGAAAGCTAGTGTCTTTAAGGGAACACCTAAAATGATTCAAAATGAACTTTTAAATATTATGTTAGAAGTTTGAAAGAACAAAATCTCACAAGAAATAAAAGAATCAGAATTTTTAGCTGTGATTGCAGACGAAACTAGTGATGTGGCTAATACTTTTCAAATGGCCGTCATTTATCGACATTTAGTGAATGGAAAACCAGTTGAAAGGTTTTGGACTTTCCTCGAACGTCCTAAAGACGATGCAAAAACTTTGGCGTCATGCCTGTTAAAAGAACTTGAAAAACATAGGTTAGAGGAGACCCCACAGAAATTAATCGCGCAGACGTACGACGGCGCGTCAGTAATGTCCGGAACGTCTGAAGGAGTACAAGCAATTATTAAACAACAGTTTCCAAAAGCCGAGTACGTTCATTGTTATGCCCACCAGCTGAATCTAATTATGCTCAATGGTGCTTCAGTGGTAAGAAATGTTGAATGTTTTTTGCCACTTTGCAGGGAGATTGTTCCTTCTTCTCAACAAGTCCACAGCGTACAAAATTACTTGATGATATCGTAAAGAAAAGACTTCCCCGGTCTGTTCCTACGAGATGGAATTTCCAATCACGCGGCGTTAATATAATTTATCTGTAAAGAAAAGAAATAATTCAATGTTTGAAAGATATTCTCAATAATGAAGACATTAAAAGTTCGAGCAGAATCGAGAAGGCAAGAGCGCACATTGACACCCTTACTAGACGCAGCTTTGTGTTTTGGCTAACTCTGTTCCACAAAATTTTACCTCATGTTGACATCTTGTATGGACAGTTCCAAAGAAAGGACATTGATGTGGTAGGTGCTCAAAAGTATGTTTCAGTTTTTGTAGAAAGTTTTGAAAAAATAAGAAACGAAGAAATAGATATTGAGCCTTTAGTTTCGTCGGAGACATCGAAAAGAAGAAAAACTGATAACACACAACTAAACATGGAAGCTAAGTAAGTGTGTGGTGCGATTATTAGTAACGTTAAACAAAGATTTAGTTTTACTGGCCATCTTGTGGCGGGCACTTTATTCTGTAATGAAAAGTTTGGAGAATACAGGAAGGAATTTCCAGAAGAAATTGTTCAAAATGTTTGCGACTTCTATCCATTTGTCAACGCAAAGCAGCTTCATTTCGAACTTCCTGTAATATATAACACTGCCGAGTTTTCATCAATATGCTGGACCAGTTAGTTTATTAGAATTTTTCCAGCACAATAACATTGAGAGAACCTTTTCTGAAATAACCAAACTTCTGAAGGTTTTGCTCCAATGACTTCATCGGAAACAGAGAGATGCTTCTCTACCTTAAAGAGAATAAAGACTTTTCTACGGAATACCATGACACAAGAGAGACTATCTGCCCTGGCAATGTTATCTATTGAGAGAGACTTGGTGAACAGCATTCCAGATTTTAATCAACAAGTAATAGAAAAATTTGCAGCTCGAAAAGAACGAAGGATGGTCTTCCTTTTCAAATAAGGTACGATTTATTTAATTAAATAATTTTGTTTAGCTTTATATATATATATATATATATATATATATATATATATATATATATATATATATATATATATATATATATATATTCTTTTTCTTTAATGTTTTCGTAATGATCTCATCAGTAGCGTAGCGTGGTATTCCGAAATGGGGATGCCAAAGTTAGTCACTTGTGCGATACAATACTACTAAAATTAGCAATACATAGCTATAACTAACTAACTACCTAACTCTATGGCCTTTGGAACCCGGAGGTTCAGTGCCGCGTTCACATAAGCTCTCCACTGACTTCCATCCTTAGCTAATTGCATCCAGTTTCTACTTTGTATTCCTATCTCTGCGAGATCCATCTTAATATTGTCCTCCCATCTGCGCCTAGGTCTTCCTAATGGTCGTTTTCCTATGGGTCTACCAGTCAAGACTTTGAAAGCGTTTCTACTTTCTTCCATTCTAGCTACATGACCTGCCCACCTAAGCCTCCTAGACTTGACGACCCTAACAATGTTGGGTAAACCGTATAAACTATGTAGTTCCTCGTTATGAAGCTTCCGCCATTCCCCATTCTTGTTCCTCTTGGGTCCGAATATTCTTCTCAGGATCCTGTTCTCAAATACTTTCAGTCTATGTTCTTCCCTCAGAGTAAGCGACCATGTTTCACAACCATACAGAACAACAGGCATGATTATCGTTTTATATATTTTAAGCTTCAAATTCCTCGACAGAATTCGCGACGACAAGAGATTTTGAACCGAATAGTAACACGAATTCCCTGCTTTTAGTCGACATTTAATTTCTTCGTGAATATGATTTTCGTCTGTTAATATTGATCCTAAATATTTGAAAGTATCTACTTTATCAAAAGCATTATTTAATATTTTAAAGCCTCCACAATTTGCCGTATTACGGTCCCGACGCACTTCCATGTATTTAGTTTTCTCTGCATCTACTTCTAAACCCATGTCCCTGCAAGCGTTTAATAAGGTCTCTGCATTTATTTCTACTGTTCTCCTATCATCCCCTTTTAAATTTACATCAACAGCATATGCCATAACCTGGTGAATGCCGTTCAACTCTAGGCCCTGGTTGCTATCTTTGATTTTCCTTATGGCGTATTCCAGCACAAAGTTAAATAATAATGGCGACAACGCATCTCCTTGTTTCAGGCCATTTTCGACGTGGAAGCTCGTGGACAAAAATTTTCCTACCCGGATTTTACTTTGGGATTCACTTAAACATATCTTAATTAATCTAATTAGCTTTCTCGGTATTCCAAGTTCTGTAAGAACGTTGTATAATGTTTCTCTCCTAACCGAGTCGTAAGCCTTTCTAAAATCAATAAATAGTTGATGTACCGGGGTATTGTATTCCCACTTCTTTTCGAGTATTTGGCGAATGGTAAATATTTGGTCGATAGTTGATCGATTTCGTCTAAATCCGCACTGATAATCTCCAATAATTTCATCTGCGTATGGGGTCAATCTTGCTAATAGAATATTTGAAAGGATTTTATAGGATGTTGACAGAAGAGAAATGCCTCGATAATTATTACAGTCAGTTTTGTCGCCTTTCTTGTGAATTGGAACAATGATTGATTCTTTCCACTCTTGTGGTAATTCTTCCTTGTTCCAGATAAGGAGAATGAGTTTGTGTATCTTGTTCCACAATTTTTCGCCTCCAGCTAAAATTAACTCAGCCGGAATTTCATCTACTCCCGGAGATTTGTGTTTCTTCAATTTCTTTATACCAATACATAGCTATACCGATGGGAAATATAGGGTTGTAAAAAATTTAGGGGGGACGCCCCCTAATTGGTGACCTAGTGGGGCATACAGAAGCAAATGCGTGGATTACGTCAGAAGCCAATAAGCAATTGTCTCAGCTTCTTCTTACCACTACCGTGTGACAAGAAAACTCGGCCCCGCTGTTGTATGAACATTGTTTCCAGTATAGTTCCCTTTATTTCTTTGTCGTGTTTAGCTTCTTTCTCCGCATACCATACTTCAATCTCGTTCTTTAAAAAGTAGCCCCTAGAAATTTGTCATCTTGTATCCGGAACTCAGACGCCCATTCGTGAATATGGGCCTGAGTGTATACGTATATCATTAGAAGATGTAAATAGAAAACACTTAAACCAATTCTGGGGGCCTGTTTCTGAGTATGTATTTCGTTGTCAGATATCCAGATACTGAAGGCAGGGGCGCAAATCTGTCTTCAACATTCGGAGAACGGGTAAGACCGTTCCCATTTTTTAAAGCGATGTTCAAAACATTTATGAAGTTGAAAAACAATGCTGTGGAGGATCAGAGTTGTCTTCAACATTTGGAGGAGGGCATATTTGAGGCTTACTCTGGGGGAAGGGGTGATGAAACTCATATTACGGTAGATGAATCTGATTTCTGAGGTGAACCTGTTGTATATTATATACCAGGCGATGTAGATAAAATTGTGATACGTATCAAGTGTCGTGAACACATTCGGAAATCTGAATACATGCATATTTATAATTGATTTGTTTCTATTTACGCATCCACAATGATCCACATTAAAATTTTAGGACACTTGTTTTATAATAATATAAATAATGATTTTCCCAAAACTATGAAAGAAAATCAACTATGTATGGCGCAACAACACTCTTTTTTGAGCAAAATTATGATGATCACAATAGCATTATAGGAATCGTTACAGGAATTAAACAAATAGTTGAAAATAGACTAACAATAATAAATGATAATGAAATATTAAAAAACACGATTCTTTTTTTAAAATGAAACAAGTTAAGGGAAACAATTTCATACCACTTTTCTTTGTGGCATTCGGATACAAATCATCACAATTTCAAATCGGGTGGAGGGGACATGTTCCCCTCATCTCCTCGGGATATGTGCTAATGACTGAAGGGCCCAAGCAATCTTTGCGAGGGGCGAGAATGCTGGCTCTCTTGGCCTACCAGATCGGTGACCGTGATTCTACAGAATGCTTTATATTTATGCTTGTGTGTGTGAGCTCCCTCAAAGAGTTTCTGGCCACGCCACTGGACGTACTATGTATTTATGATGAAGATTAATAGTTTGCCTTTAATTACGATTACAATTACGATGCATTTAATTACGATTAAAGCATAACTATTTTTATACTATTATTTACATAACCGACATGCTTCAAAAAGACATTGAACTAGCCATTTCTGTTTTGTTCTCTTTCCTTGACGTTAGCGCTCGTACGTTCTGTACAGAAACTACAGCTTAGTTCAAAATAGATGGAGTTGGAAATACTTGAAGATATGCCAGCGTATATCTAGAGTAAAATGTAGAGTTGCAAGGGGTGAAGGAAGTTAAGAAAGCAAGTAGTTGCGCATGCGCAGTCCACAGAAAGCAGACAAAAAACCCGTTTCTTGCAGTAGGCCTGGATGCCCAAGGAACATAGCATACGACAAGAGGAAAGATAGAAAATGTGCATCTGATTGACGCGCATACGTAGGTTCCGCTTATCAAAGCAAGGCGAGAGATGACATCCAGAAGATTGCAGTGGAAATAATTGTGATAATTACAAGCAATCAATTTATATACAATGAAATACGTATTTTTTCTTATTAATAGGGGATGCCGGGCATACCGGCGTTCCTTTACGCTACGCCGCTGGCTCTCATGCTGTTTATATTTCCGTGCTTTACAACACATGCTGCATTCTATTTATCTTTTGTTTAAAAGTGTCGTATGTGCATAACGTATAAATGTGCAATGACAGTGATTGTTTACCTCGTTCGGAAGGAAACAGAAAAGATAGGTCATTTCAGTAATTGTTAATATACAGGTTGGCCCTAAAGTAGGTATACACCCCTGCATTGATCAAGTGTAACATTCCAGTTTATGGATTTATTTGCTTCGACTGCTCTGGGCTTAAGTTATAAGTAAAAAGACGTTAAGAACAAATAATAAGGAAACTAAGTCTACCGGTTTGATAACAATAAGAAATGACATAAAATTCAGTACGGGACTATACCTACTTTTGGGCCACCCTGTACTTAAATCAATAAACATAGCAGTAGAGTTTGGAGGCAAAGACACCAGAGAAGGAAGGTTGGGGTGGAGTGGAGTGGAAGTCGCGCGTAAGCATGTACCTTATGATACTGCAACTGCTGGTTTTACAGACCACGAATCGCTACTGGTATTTATTCTATAAAGAAAATTGTCAGATATTATACCTACACCACAAAGGCGTAACTGTGCGAAGATTAAAATTCTTTATGATGGCGGACATTACAGAGGTATGATGGCGGAAATGCTTTATTACATTGTTTTCACTGGTTTTGTATGCTTACAACATAAATATTCTCACAATTTGTCTCAAGTTTCTCATTATTATGAAGAAATATGTTAATCCTTTATGGGAATGAAAGTACACTTGGATGGAGTCACCCTACTGAACTTTGTTCTACGAAATGATAGCTAGATATTAATTATTAAGAGAGACGTTACGTAACTTAACATTTAAATAACTTGTTCGTCGTTCGTAATTCAAGGACAAAGCTTGATAGTTAGAAATATTTAATTTTCATGTAGATGTGTTCTAAATCATCTTTAGTCTACTATCAGTATCTTCGCCATAATAAATTTATATTGTTGTTGGATAAGTTAAACTTGTTTTATTTCTTTAAAATGTGTTGTAGGAGAGGGAAACGAGCAGTATCAGATATTCTTAGATCAGATTTCCATGCATTGTCTACAAATGTACGCACTGAAGATCATATTTCGCTAGGAAACTAAAACTATGCTCAGACTGTCTTTCTTAGCTAACTTTTACAAGTGGTAGCAATTGAAACTCACATGAGTATATGGTAACCTCTCACCCGAAGTCTAAGGTTAATCTCTTTGCACATGGCTTAAAAAAAAAGTCTTTGTTGCCTCCATTTTCACTATCCCCCTCTGCCAGCCTGAATCCCCATTATATTACCAAATGTTATCAATCTTTAATTTCAAATTAAGTGCTTTATGATTTTTTTTTTTTTTTTTTTGCAATTATAAAGTCTCATTAGTTTCTATCACCGTTGTCCCTTAGGACAAGTTATTATAACAAAGGAAAAACATATTAATGGTTCCTCTTGATTACTTTTCAAGGCTCTTTCTTATAATTCACTTAAGCACTATTACTTTTTTTTTACAAATTATAATATCGATCTATTTCTTTTTTTTTTATAAAATCTGTTTTCAACACATTATATTATCATGCGGTATTAAAACAAATCTGGAACTTCTGATATTTATTTACCTCCATCATTCCATCCGGAAAATTAGTGTGATCTGTACACGAGGGAATGTTTTTGGGCTGCTAAAATTAAGATTACTGGTGCCATGCTATAACTTTGAGTTTCGCCTTATCTCAAGTAGATGCAGACATGTCAGAAGGTTTGATCCTTGTAGATACACTAGTTCAAACGCTGTCCAAGATGAGGTCTGGTAAATATAACTCTCAACGAACAATATTCGAACAAATTTATCAAGTATGTTTGGACGAGTGCAAAGAAAATGGTCTCGAATTCCAGAGCCGGAAACAAATAAAATATAGGGGTTCCTCGTGGAAACGAACTAGACATCCGCCATCGAAATATCACAAATTCATTTTGGATGAATCTTTTCCTTCATTGGATGCAGAAAAAGAATTTTCTAAAGATAATATATCTATCAAGAGACATTTTTCTCCCTACTATTGATAGACAATCACTGATATGGAAACCCGTTTTGTGTCATGTTGCAAAATCATCAGATCAATCACCACTCTACATCCAAAAAGTAAAAACTTTTTTAAATTACAACATTGTCGAGCCTATAACCCAGCATTATGGAGTGATCTGCAAACATTAAAGTGAGAACTCAAAATCCTCCCAAACACACTTAATAGAGCAACCCAAAAGCATAAAAAGCATATAAAGCATAACAGCAATTTACACATATGGTTGGTACCTTGAACATGATTGTGATTGTCTAAGAGTCCAGAAGAAACTAGTTTTAAAAGCATAATTTTAGAAAATAAAACATAAAGCATAATTTAAAATATATAGCACAATTCTTAGAAAATTCTCTTTAACTGAAAGTTTAACATACTGTGTTAATATTTTTTAAAACCAATATTTACAATGCAAAATCACTGAGAACATAACAATGCAACAATGAAAAGCTTATTTTCATTCCTTTAAACTTTTCGGTGTAATCCTTTATGTGGAGAAAAGAAAAAAGTAAAAGAAGAAATTTTTCCGCCAACAAGGAATAGTATGCAAGAACTACATACTATATTGTTATGTTTACTTTTTGAACTTAAGCACTTTCTATACTTTTTGGTGGCATCTTTTATTTTCCCTTTCTGTATATATGTATCTGTAAGGCGCACACAAATGATAGAAAAAGTTTTATTCGACTACACAGTTTAAGCACATCTCTTTACAATGAATTAAGTAGAAAGTTATTTAAATATGAGAGAAACTAGTTGCAAAAAATATCAATAAATAGATCAAGATATTTAGAATATTTAATGTATAATAAATATTATACATTATACACGATTAATGTAAAATAATCATTGAAATTAACAATAAAGCATAATACTATTAATTGTTTTCGTTATTGTTTATAATGTAAATAAAAGCACTGCATATTGCCAGTATTTACTGTTTAGAAAATTTAGAGAAAATGACTAATTCCTGGGTACCTGTTTGCCTTACGCGAACGAACCAGTGATCCCTAGTAACTGATAAGACTTTGCTTGCTTTCTATCATTTCCAGAGGGTTTGTGTTTTACCAACATACAGTTTGGATTCGAATGGACTGTTAATTTCGTTCTTTGGTTTTCTTAGATTTGTTGCCGAAAGTGAATCGGAGTAAAGTTTGGAAGGAAAATGTTTAGAATTCTTGTTGGAGTTCAGATTGAAGCCAATTTCATTTTCCTACTTGGCCCTGTAGAAGATTGTGTAAAGGAGTTTGATAAGACCCAGCCGTTAGTAATATTGCGATAAATGAAGGAGGTTACATTTTGTGGTTTGCTTTCGATTTCTGCTTGCAGGTGGTCGTTGAGTCTCACTTGGGAATTTTAATTATTTTCAGTTATTTTAAAAGGTTTGATTAGCACTGTTTTGATGGGAATTGAAATTATAGCGGCATTCTATTTCTATCCTTGCTTTTTTTTCTTCAAACAAGCTTTAAACAAGGCGACTTCGTGCCAGGCCTCACCGACCTATATCGATACCTCTTCTCAATTCAGCACTCCGTTAAGAATGGACTGCCATTCCCGAAGAAACCTTCCAACACCTGCGTGCGAGAGTGGAAGTTGTCATCAAGGCTGGGCCAACACCATATTGAATTCCAGCAGTACCGATGGAGGGCGCCACGAACTTGTAAGTCATTTTCAGCCAGGTGTGCGGATACTATTGGTCCTTATTTTTACATGTCTGAAATTTCAACCTGTGACACCTTTCAGGTTGCTCCTTTCTACGAAAATCAATTTTCTGTGACATTTGAATCAAATTTATTAATATTTAAAGGTGGCTCAAGCGATTTGATGTTGCGTCGCCTAAACACAAACCACTGTTGAATTACGCCCGTGAGCAAAATTGTCAACTTAATTTAAGATGCTATTCACTGTGTTTTCTTTTACTTTCGATCACGATGCGGGGAAAGTCTTTCATTATATGTAGCGTAGTGTTGTTGCTACATATTTAATTGTGCAATAGTGAAGTCGGGCATACGTATCTATTTGTTGACAACTAACTTGTGTTAATCTTCCATTTAAGAATTTTTACAACTCTGGGAATCATATATTTTTCCGAACTATTGTAGTGCCGAAGTGGTCGTTGCAATCTTCTGTGTTTCCACAACGGAAGAAATTAGAAGTTAGGAATGAAGAAATCTGTCCCTGAGAGCAAATATAACAATGAAAAATCGATAGGACCCTTAAACCTCAGCGATTCTCATGAAAATGTATGTCTGGTTTTAGTAATAAGGTATGTAAATCAAGAATGCACGGAAACACTCAACCATTGAAAAAAACACAACCGTAGAAACAATGATTGTATGCAAGGGTATGGTCTTTGTAAATGGTAACAGTAAATTGTTAGTCGTTAGTTTCAATATAGATACAGTCTACGATATTAGGTTAGGTTAAGATAGTTGTGATTGTAAATTGTAATAGTAAATTGTTAGTATTTTCGATATAGATACAGTCTAAGATGGTCATTGTAAATTGTAATAGTAAATTGTTAGTGTTAATTTTCAATATAGATACATGCGGTCTGTGATACAATATTGGGGTCTGTGAGAACCCACGACAAAAGAATACGAAAAAATTAAGGACAAAAAATAGGGGTTAAACACTGCATCTTGATATTACCTTTTGTTTATAATACGTACTGAAGGAAACATTTACACCATTTAAATAACACACATGTAGATTATACAAGATGGATCCCTTGTTAAATTATATATCTCCCGTTGCTATAACGACAAATACACACAGAGCCCGAAACGACTCGAAATGACAGAAAAATTCATGTCTTCAAATTTGGACATACTTTAATGTGTACAAATGAACTGCCTTCTAATGGCGGACATAAGGAAATATGTCGATTTTTTGACATTACGGATATGTCCGCCATGAACTTAAAAAATGTTTGCAACTATAGCATGTCAAAACGATCTACTGCCTTGTTTTCACTAGTTTTGACGGATTAGTGTGTTATGTTTTGATCACTGGGGCAATGTTTGAGATGATATATTTTTACATCAAAAATTTATACAAATGTGCGGAAACGTGAGGCGGTTGTCGTTTTCTCTCGTTATCAGTGTTACCAATGTAGCACTTTGTCTCTTGATCTAGAAATTTTTAAGGATATTTTTATCAAAAACAATTGGTTCATTTATATTGTTAGAATAGAAATTTAGCACCTTTTAAATGTCTAGTGATTAAACTAGCGTTATTTCCACTAAAATTAATATTTCTAGCGTCTTCTTGCAGTGTGTTAAGTACCAGTATTATTCACGTTGTTGGCAGTGCGTTTAGTATCATTACGACATGTGTATGTACCCTATTACGGACAGGTTTGACATATACTTTGCATGCCATATCTTGTCCTTCGGGCTCTGTGTGTAATACATACCGTCAGATTACTATGTTAACAGAACACCAATCAAATTATCCGGAAGAAAATTAATTCTAGTTCTTTTTATATTTTCTTCTTCTTTTAGCTGGCTAGTGCATATTTTAATAGCACATATTGGCCGTAAATATAAGTAATGATATTAAAAATTACACAATATCGTTATATAATGTCGCCCGATCAATAGGACTTTTTTCGTTTACAATAAAAAAAGAATCCTTGACCGTTAAATATTACATATTGATTATCTAAGTTTTTGAATGATCCTCGTATATATGAAAATTACATTTCATATAATTATATATCATATTTCTTTATATTAATATATTCTTATTATCATAATTAATGTTATTTTAAATATTCATAAAATTCACCGACGCAAAGTGAAGGTACATTCAAAATACGGTATAACAGTTGTTTATTTTTAAGTTCTTTCCAGGCCATTAATGCTTCTCATAAGTTAGAAATTAACAAAATCTATATTAATTTCTTGGCCATAACTAAGAAAAGTTTGAAAAAGATATTATTGACATTCATATTATTATTATTTTGGAACGAGAAATGATCAAATATATTATACATTTAAACAAAGTACAAAATACAAAACGAAATATCGACAACGTTTAGAATAAAAAAGATAATCAGCATCATAACAAAAACTAACACAAATAAAGAAATTATCATATTAACAATGAATTTAAAGATTAAATGTCATTCATGTTAACTTTGGATACAACTTTAGAAGGTATGAATGTCTTAACTAACTAATTCCATTTACTTTTAGTATGTTTAGAGGGACGCCGTAACTTAAGTTCATCAATATTGCTAAACTCAAACGTTTACCATTTTTCATATCCATTTGTTCGAAAACTTTTGGATTAATTTGTTTGATACATAAATATGGTCTTATACGCTGGATTTTTTTTATCATATTAAGAATTAGCATAGTTATCAGAACTTTAATAAGCATTATTCACATTCTAGATCTTTTGCTATATATTATGAAATTCTTATCACTGATTTTTATTTATATTATTTTCATAGAATTCAAATAAAGTACAAATAACAAACAAAATCATAACGTTATTTACAGTGAAATAAAACAAGAATCAATTGAATATACTCTTTCAGACGCCACAACATTAGCTTAAGTTACATGACCAACGAATTCATTTAAATTGTATTGAAAGTCACAAACCGGAATACAGTCTTGTGCGTGATTTATTTCTGCAGTTCTTTGCTTCCTATTTTGAGATTTTTTGCCATGTATGAAATTTCTACGAAATCCAATTTGAGAGAAATTAGATCTAATGATTGCATGTTTCTTAAGTATAGTACGATTACTATTACTGTTGCTACTAAGATTAGGTTCGGTTATCTTACCGGTAAAATTAGGTTCAGTTCTCATTCGTTTTACTGATGGTGAAATGTCGTGTCTTCTACCTGTACTACCAGGGCTGTACTTATTCTTTCCACGATAATCATGGTAATTTGTCCTACCACAATTTCTATTCCATGAAATCGTCCTCTGGTCATTTGATGTATCACTGCCCTGATTCTTAGAATTAGCTGCATCGCTGTCAGGCGGATAATTTTTATCTGACTTCTTTCTCTTTCTGTCAACCCATTCTTCTCTTCGCCGATTGTTTTGACTTCCATTTCTGTACCCCGTCCTCTTTCCTCAGAACTTATCTCTCCGCTTGTGATCATGTTCATCTTTGCTACTTCCCATGGTTAGCCTCACAACATTATCAGAAGTAAGTTCTTTCCTTCCATTTACTTCAGGGATTTGCAAAACAGGAACAGAATCAAAGCACTGTGAATCACTGTTTGTCGGTGAACTATCAAATGGGTCACTGTTTGCCTGTGAACTATCACTGGATGGAGAATTGAGACAAATTCTGGATTCATGCTGATTGTCTTGGGAACAACCACCGTTATCCGCATTCTTGTTGTTTTGATCCATTGCACTCTGCTATGTATTCTCATTAACTGAAGCTCCAACAACTTCTAAGGAATTTTGATGTAAAGCGTGCTTATTGTCTTGGGAATAACCACCGTTCTCAGCATTCTCGTTGTTTTGATCCATTGCACTCTGCTCTGTATGTTCATTAACTTTAGTTTCAACAAATTTTACGGATGCTTGTACTTCGGTAAACTTACGTAAAATCTGCTCCATTTTACGATCACTTTGCTCGATCCTTTGTGACAAATATTGCAATGACTGTTGATTTTTCTGCTCTATTCGTTGTGATAATTGTTGTGTCATATGCTGATTATTATTATTCATTTGTTGCTTCATATTGTCCATTATTTGTTACTTCATATTGTCTATTTGTTGACTCACTTGCTCCCCAAAGTATTTAATAAGGTCAGCTAGGTCTGAGGATGTATACCTTGCTATAATAACACTTACTTCAGGTGTATTTTCACTTCCATCAACATTAATTTTAATATTTCTGTAATTTTTTCTTCCACTGTTTAACAAAGTATATTCCGTGTTGATGGATTTCATAAAACTGCTACGTAATCTTAAAATCAATCTAAAGTTAGTTATTTAGGAGATTGTTTACTTATCTTCTCACAAATCTCTAGAAATCCTGACTCGGAAAACACCAAAATTATAGGTAACGTATTTTGTATATTTTTAGCATTACACTATAATCCACAGTTCGAATATGTCTACAATCTAGTTTACTATTTTACCAAAATCCATTTAAACACTGCATCTTGACATTACTTTTTATTTATAATACGTACTCAAGGAAAGATTTACACCATTTAAATAACATACATATATATTATACAAGATTGATCCTTTGTTATATTATATATCGCTCGTTGCTATGACGACCAATAACATATATCGTCAGATTGCTATGTTAACAGAACATCAGTCATATTATCCGGAAGAAAATTAATTCTAGTTCTTTTTTATATTTTCTTCTTCTTTTAGCTGGCTAGTATATTTTAATAGCACATATTGCCCGTAAATACAAGTAATGATATTAAAAATTACGTAATATCGATATAACAGCAGCTGCAAAAAAGAGGAATATTAAGTTAAAACTCCATATTCCAGTAAACCTATTGATGTTCGACTTCGAATGCGAGGGCGCAAAAGTGATGTATTACCTCAGCTATCTGCAGTGTTCGATAGTAATATTATCAGCTACAGGTGTGTCATGATAATCTCTTCGAGGCTTCCCTCGGTCTGTGGACAACATCTTCTGGAGCTAACCATCCATAGATCAATCATCCACCATCAGTATGAACAATACAGGCAATCAATCGGTTCCTACTCACATTAAAGAGTCATTGAAACTAAACACAATTTTGACATTTCATTTTGATGGAAGTTATTGAATGATATTAGTGGTAGCAATAAGGTAGAGAGGTTGCCCATTTTGGCATCGACCATCGGAGAAGAAATTGCTAGAAATTCCAAAGTTGTCTTCTCGGAGTAGAAGGGCTTCCGCTCATGCTGTGTACAGTAGTGTAAAAGAATGAGGATTGGAAAACTTGATTCATATCATATGTTTTAACACTACCTGTTCTAACACTGGTCGTTCATCAGGAGCGTGTACAATTTTTAAGCAGCTTTACGTCACATCCTGGAACTTATTCTGTACTCTGCCTTTGGAACATGCGTAGGACCCATCTGCTCACCAGAGATTCTCTTTTTCAAACGTAGGAAGTGGCCCTTCATTTACTAAGGAAAGTATGAGAATATCTTCTCAGACGATTTTGTAGCAGCAGAAATTCATGATGAAGTAATTTATTTATGTGAACACCAACTTCAAGATCATCAACCGCTAGATGGTTGTCGCGAATCTCTCTTGTTGATGTTGATCTTCGAAAGTTCAACATCTGGTCCATCAACCCAGGTCTTCCAAACCCCTGAACCAATGCATCAAGCTCGCTGGATGGCAAGGTCTAAATGTTTGGCTATTCCCTTCCCAATTTAAGCTGACACACAGTGTTGAAGGGATTGCGAAATTTCAACATATTTCCCACGAAGATTTATTTTAAATTCTGCTTTCTGGCATCCCAGGTTTCAGGAAGAGCGAGCACTTATCTCGAACTCCTAAAGAAACATGGTTATCCTCAATGTGAGATTGGTAAAGCAACATCACACAAAATGACACGACATCTGTGGTACCTATCAATAGATTTGATCCTCCTTAGGCTCTGATCCATAGTTTAAGTGCAATCTTCAGCAGAGATGGAAGGGCTAGTTCTATCAATCAAAACAGAAGTGGATTTGGTTATGATAGAAAGTAAGACACTCGTCGATCTTGTGACAAAAAGAAGGAGAAATATATTTGCTCTTCTTGGCATCCCACGTGGTTTCCTCAGTCAATACTCGGATGTGTGAAATGATAGGAATGACTTTAAGGCCACTAAAGCAATTATTTCCTCATTATCTACGACAAATAATTATGCAGTGCTTGGTGTCGCCCTCTAACTCAGTCAGGACGCGTTAAGACTTGAGAAATCGAACACACCCCGGAAAAGTTACCCGTTGCAAGCAAATCAACTTTTCTTCAAACTAAGTGATTTCAAACCTATAAAATAAAATAATGGCGTTCCTCACAATCGGAATTTCTTGTTCTGTAATAATTCAACAGTGACTACTCCAAACTTTGCAGTTACATTGATTTACTGTGAATAACTGATTTTGTAAAACATAAAATACTCGAACAAGCACACGAAGCGTTAGCCTTCACATGGCAAAACTTGAACTTTATTGAGCTACCTCTAAAAGTTCGTAAATGATATTTTGCAAATATTATTTCTATATGAAAAGGAAACTTTTGAAGGTGTCCTCCCACTTGCCTACATCCCTATTTGCGTACATGTTAAAACATTTCCCAGTTGCGTGCAAGTGCCAAATGCAATGAAATGTCATGATTAAAAGCGATATAAAAATTCCCATATCCGTACATATTCAATAGCTATTACTATTTTCTTAAATTTTTGTTAAGTTTTTGAGCAGAGGGGAATATAGAATTTAAAGATTTCGTTTCCAGTAACAGCTACAGCTCATAAGAATACTTGAATAGTTTCATAGCAGGCCAGCACGACCTTCTTTATTGACGGCACGTTTTAAGAGCTACGACAAACTTTTCTCCCAAATTTTTGTAGTTACGAAGATATTGAAAATTCAATAGAGGAAACGAATGTGATTCCAGTGGTTTCTAGCCTTGTCCCGAACAAGAGAAAGAATCTTATATATGAAGGGTTGAAGACCTGAATTGGAATATTGAAATTGTGATGGTAGGCTTCAAAGAAGCAGTAATAAATTCTTTTAGAATAATTTTCCTTTCAGCTTCCATAAGTGGGTGCAATTTTTACTGTAACCAATGTCTTTGGCAAAAGATACAGTCTTGGTTACAAACTACAAAAACAATAATGATATAAGACTTCAGGTTCGGATGTTTGCGTCATTAGCTATTCTTCCGTTTGAAATGATCGACAGTAGTTGACTGTTTATTCAAGAAGACATGCCCTAAGCTTAAGCAGTTTTATGGATATTTCATTGACCAGTAGCTACAACATTCTACAGTCCCAATAAACAGGTGGAGCTTTCATGAAAAAAGCCATAGAACAACTAATACCGGAGAATTGGAATAACATTAAATACTCTGCTAAAGAAGCAAAATCCTCATGTCATCGGATTAGTCCGTTTTCTGAAGTTAGAAGCCAGGACAAGCGACAATGCTTACAACTGGAAGTATCTCAAGTCTCACGGTAAAACAAGAAAGTATATATGACGCTTGAGAAAAATGTTTTGGTAGCTTTGATGTTTCAAAAAATGTTATATTATATTTGCTTGCACTATCATATATATTCATAAGTTGTCATAATATGTAAATCGTATATCTATATCTATATCTATCTATCTATCTATCTATCTATCTATCTATCTATATATATATATATATATATATATATATATATATATATATATATATATGTATGTATGTATATATATATATATATATATATATATATATATATATATATATAATCATAGAAGACCAAGATCATAGAAGATCCAGATATTATTTCGACGAAGACTATAAAAGTCGAATTCTATATCCCTTTGATGTGATTTGTGAATTGATATCATACACATTTCGGGGATACATTGGTCGAATTTGAATTCAACGTGAAGAGTTGAGTGGAAAAACTTGTAAGAGTATGGAAAGCATGTATGCATCTTTCCGTATTTCCTTGAGCATTCAATTCCATATCTTCCTCTGCTCAAACTTTATTAAAAACACACAGAAACAGAAATGGAAATGGGAAAACTCTTATCAATATCAAAATATGTAATATCATCGCCCATGGTACTTTTACGCATCTGGGAAGGATTTTGGCATGTACGCATCTGGGAATGTACGCAACAATATCGTAAAATTAGTTAAACTATTTGATTTTTGATATTTGGATCGTTACAAAGACGTAAGCTTCATAGCATATCTCCACCATGGTCGGTGGATACATGTAAAATATTTGGATACTTGGGATTGTGCAGCGTCTACCATCATATGCCGGTGGGCACATGTAAAATATTTGTAGATTTTAGGATCTTACAGCATCTCCACCATGTTAGCCTGGCTTACTCTTATTCTATTTGTGTATGGGAATCTAGCAACTGAGTAAAAACCAGACCAAACTAGAGAAATATCTGAAATTTCTCTCTCAAATATGCTTCTAAAACAAGAGCAGAAATTGTATAAATTGCAAGCAAAACTTGATTAGAGTATTGATTATTGAAGCTGATACAAAAATAGTAAAGTCTTCGTGTTCATGCTAATATGATTTGTTAGGAGCAGGTTCGTACAAATTTGCGGTTTCAAGAAATTTAGATTGGTCATGTTTGGCTATTTGGAATTTGTGAAGGATAATGATAAAGGAAACAGGCCCAAATAAGAATGTCATACCTGTTGTGTCGCTGGTTCCTTGCCGTTAATCCACAGCTCTGCCTTCGGCCGAAATAAAATGTCCTCTAAGATCTTTAAGCTTGATGATTTGAATACATAACAATAAAAGTCTTTCTTCAGTCTTTTAAACACTATTCAGACTCGAACAATATCGTAAAGATATTTCACAAGTCGCATACCGCGACGTGCGTAATAATTCTAAGATGTGACTCGTTTATCGATTTATCTATACTCTGAAGTTATTCCGAGATTTTACTTCGATGACTCGAATAACGTCTCTGCCCGCGTCTTTGTTTCCTCTCTTCTACTCTCTTTTTACACACTCCTGAATTTTGAAGGAAACATTTTATATGGCCGAAAAACGTGAGATTACAGATTTTGAAAGATGTCTTTCAGACGGCAACGACTTCAGCATATACGTGGAATCTCAGTTCAGAAAGAAAATTCTGCTGACTAAAAACATTTAAAGTTTTCAGGACACAAAATCCCAGATATTTTAAATTCTGCCAATCTAAGAAATTACTTGGAAAAGATGAGTACAAAGATTTTACAATATTACAAACATTTAGTGTAATACAATGCTGAAATTAAAATGCTGATTTATTGACAGTTATTTAAGTGTTGTTATGTAAGTTCTTTTGATGTAATATACTAGCTTGCAGTATCTTGTTTCATAACAAAATCAGGAATCATAATTAATATAAATAATCTCAATGACACAATTTCTTTTTAGAGCTTTTGCAAGATAGTAAAAATTAACAAACACAAAGTAAAATGTAAATAAAATTAAGTTGAATTACTTCTACAATATAATATATCATTGCATTTCTTTGATTTGAACTCAAGTACCTTAACATTGCAAAAACTGAATTAATTTTGCTGTGTGGTCACCATGGAAGCCATCATGAATTTTGCCATATTGCATATCACACAATATTCTTTTATGTAAAAGGTTATGATTTTACACTTCAACTTAGGCTTGAATATTCCCACAAATGAGAATGTGAACTCGTTTTCGACACATCATGTGTTTGAGCAAGGTATGCTATATTTGACATATGTATTTAATAGGAAAATGTGTCATGACTGGGCAGTATCAAAGTGACGCATGGATAGAGGAAAAGCAAATGTTATAATTTGACATACGTTAAAGGAAAAAGTGGACCTGGAAAGGTAGGGGGACTGTAGGTAGCTGCACGCCGTTCCCCCTGCATATCTTTGATCATTGTAATTTTTTAGGAACTGGGAGACGCTGTAAATGTTTTCTGGAAAAAAGGAGACGGCGCCCCTTGGTGTTCCCCTCAATTTTACCATTGGCATTTGTATAAAAACTGCGTTAAATGATTTAGTGTACATAATGACAGCCATCTTGAATTCCGCATATTGGACACCACACAATATTTTAAATAGAAAGAGGCTAGAATCTTCCTAAAAACGATAATCTAAATTTATTTTTGACAGACCGGCATTCAGTTACGAGATAGCGTTTGCTATGTTTGACATTTTTCTAGTAGAAGAAAGTATCGGCACAGGCAAGTAATAAATAGAACCTTCCTCGTGTTCTTCACGTTTCTGTTCGTATGATTGCTTTTGTAAAATTTTGTAGAGTGAGTTACCATATATATTAGTAGTATGTGTAAAATATTTTATTATTTTTTAAATAGTAAGAATATTTGATGTTAATTGTTACTTTATGAATATAAAGCAATATAATGCTCTTAATGTGCACATTTTGAATATTCAATAGAGCTCAATGACTTCGTGGAAATAGTAGCAGGTGGTAACAAATTTTTATCTTGTCAGTTTATTGTACTGTGTGGGATTAATATGGTAAGAGTATAATGGTAAAATAGCTAGGAAGAAAGCGTGGCCCCAACAGGACGAAGTGCCATCACACCATGGACTGAACATTTGAGAATACTTACACAAAACGATGGATTGGAAGACGAGCATGATCGAATGGCCAGCAAGATTTTGCTATCTATCACTTCTGGGTTACCCTCTGTAGTGGTACATTATGGACAACGTGCATCACACCAAACCATATGCCTAGAATGAATTATGGATCGCCTTGAGAAAGAAAGAAGAAACCTTCATTTTGATAAGCTATAGTATGCACTTTCCAATTTTTACGACCAAGTAGCCTATTGTCAGACAATTGGAAAAATGCAAATAAATATAAGTAAATCATTTTTTCTGAAATATGCAGTGCATAGTGTACAGGAATATAGTAAACCTTTCAGATGAATTGTATTTTTAATGTCAATCGTACCACACTCTATCTCGTAAATAATTAGCAATACGTGAAAAGTAAGTTCAGGTTCCCGTTTCAGGATACATCCTAGCCAATATTGGTGTCATACATATCTTTTCCATTTAGATAATGTTCTGTGATATTCCCCGCAATGTGGGAGAACCAATGTTGGCTGGCACGATGTCCACATTCCCATTCAATGCAGTTTTTACACCAACACCCACTTGCAACATTTGCTTTTCCTACGTCACGTTATTACTGGATTGTTCCGATATTTTTGCCTACTACATACAAATCTTAACACATCTACCTTGTAAAAGAATGATGATAGGTTAGAAATATATTCAGATTCTCGTTTCTGGGAAGATTCAATAATAAATTAATATGCCAAATGTAGTCCTTTCCACTTAAAAATATTAATCCAATATGGCGGAATCCAAGATAGATGTCAGGATGCTCACACCCTCAATCAATGCAGTTTTTGCTTCAAAACCCACTTGTAACTTTCACTTTTTCCCCGTCCTCGTTTCTCGTTATTAATTGCCTGTGTCGATACTTTTGACTACTAGATACAAATGCCAAACGAAGCTGTAACACCCTACCTCGCAAATGACTGGAGATAGATTTGAATTAAACAACAAACAAGCATTTTAGGAATGATCAAAAAATGGATCAAAAGATTGTGATTTTGCTCAATAATTAGTTTTTGGATCAGGTGCCACAAAGGTTTTGAACATTTCCTAAATCATGAATTCGTGTTTTTTACTGAATAAGAACTCATACTGAGTTAAGTGATAGTTTAAGTTTGGTTTCACTGTATGCAATTCTCCAGATATCAGACTTAAGTTAAAAATTTTGATTGAAATATATCGGATCTTTTGATCCAATAAGTTCATATTCTCGTTTGTGAAAAGATTGTAGCCTAAATTTACGTGCCGAACCTACCTCTTTCCAGTCAAATAATGTTCTGTGATATCCAATATCCCAGAATCCAAGGTATATGCCATACCCCATTCAATGTAATTTTTGCATCAATACCCACCAGCAAGATTTACATTTCTTCCGTCCACGCTTATCGTTATTGCTAGTCTGTCGTAACATTTTTGAATAACTCTATATTTTTTTCTACATGTGTGTTCTTTCAACACAAATAAATCAGGTACTGTATTCAGAATATTCTTCATCTAAACGTTTTTATGCTTGTCCGGCTTTTCAGGCGGGTTTTTTTTTTGTCGCGGGTCCCTTTTGATTTGGGAATTTTTGTCTTCGCTCTTTCGTCCGGGTCTTTCAGAACAGACATTCTCAAATTATAATTTGAGAAGTAATTATCGCCTGTGAGATAATGAAGTGAATTCTTTATAGAGCGGTTTAAAATAGTAAGAAGGATAACATTGAAAGAAAAATTTTGTAGGAAATTTTGGGAAATTTTCTCCTAATACTTCACTAAAAAAATTATGTATGTGTTATGTTAGCAAGTAAAGCCTCAATTAAGTAGCTAGAAGTCTAATGATATAGTGATCGCGAGAAACTTCTGGAAAATGTACTAATGTATAGAAATGAATGACAGAATTAGTCCATTTTTCCACTTTTTTGACTTAGATAACTTGACAACCAAGTGGCCTATATGTAGATTCAATTTTGTGAGTGATCACTAGAACAACAAAAAGCATAAAAAGCATAATAGCAATTTAGACATATGGTTGGTACCTTGAACACGGTTGTGTTTTTTAAGGCTGCCGAAGAAACCAATTTGAAAAGCATAAAGCATAATTTAAAATATATAGCACGATTCTTGGAAAATTCTGTATAACTGTAAGTTTAACATACTATATTAATATATATATATATATATATATATATATATATATATATATTTTTATATATATTTATATATATATATATATATATATATATATATATATATATATATATATATATATATATATATATATATATATATATATATATATATATATTAAAAGAAACAATTTTTACAAAGCAAAATTATTGAGAACAACAATGCAACAATGAAAAGCTAATTTTTATTTCTGTAAACTTTTCGGTGTAATCCTTTGATGTGCAGAAAAAGAAGGAAATGAAAAAAACTTTTCGCCAACAATGAATAGTACACGAGAACTTCACACTATATTTTTATGTGTACCTCTTGAACTTGAGCACTTTATGTGATTTTTTGTGATATCTTTTACTTTCCTTTTCTGTATATATGCACCTCTAAGGCGCACACAAGTGAAACAAAAACTGATTCGAGTAATGCACAGGGGCAAATTGGCCCACCCTGCTACCCTGCAAATTCAGGGTGGGCCCCCCAAGCAGGTGGGACCCCTCCACCAATTTTAAAAAGATGTGCTCAATTAAACCTACCAGCATCAAAAATATGGCAGGATAACTCCCATAAACTTGTGCTTTGCATAAAAAAGACGTAAAGTTAAACTTCCATGAACATACCTTATTCTTCTTCACGTTTATCGATTTAAAAAGGTTCCGTCTATGAGACAATTAGGCCCTAAACCATTGCGGGGTTTGTTATACAGCAGCTGTTAAAAACGAGCACGTTAACTACTACTTTTTTAAATATAAGAAATACAGTAGATTTCAGACTGTTATTGGATTTGGATACCATTGCCTAATCCGGTCCTTTTACAAGCCGGCGAGTGGTGATGTTTTAAAGAAACAATAGTTTCGTAGATATTGTTATTGTGGAAAGTGGAGGTGGAGCCGGAACGCTTTTGAACTGCATTGTCCTCAGAGCAAGCTTCGAAGAAAGAAATCGGATCAGGCTTCGTTGTTTTTTTTTTTCAGTGCGGTAAAGCGAAAAGAAATTAGTCACCACTATCAACGATTGTTTTATACAAAACTGAAACAATTACTATGAAGTTGCTGCCCTCAGCTCGTGTTTTATTTGTATATTACATCGAAGAGCAAATCTGATAGCAGCAATTCAATTATTGGAACACCAGTTACGTGTCGTTTGTCGTGGAAGACAGATGTAGTTGTGTCAGTATGGATGGTAGGAGTGATTGTAAGATTACTGTAAAGAAAAAATATAAAAGTGGTGCTAAAAAGCGAGAACACAAACGAAGATGTGATTTACAAAAAGCTGCATCTGACCCAAACAAAGTAGGCTATTTGAATCTGTTAAGCCCCAAGAAACAAATGAGCGTGATGTGACTCATTCGAGTACTGCAGGACAGTTGCCAGGTATGTTTTTTTTTTTCTGTCTAAGGTGTTTATAAATTATAATGTATACACCACGTCTTTGGATGATTTCAGTCAATTGTAGCTTATCATTTATGGCTATTTTTACTTGAAATTACACAACTTTAACAGGCGATCACGAAATTAACTGAACTGTTTGCTGCCGCGTAGTGCTTTCAAACGGGTCAGATCAGGCTTTCATGGGTCAGGGGTCGAGTCAAGCCTGCTTAAGATACGGGTCGGGTCAGGTCACCTACGCTAGTCAGGGCTGCTCTAGCCACGGGTCGGCTCGGGTCAACTTTCTTACGCACCGTTTCGGCTAAATCCTTCTCGGGCCGAGAGGGTCGGGTCGAGTTGAAAGTCGACCCGACCCGACTCATGACCCGAATAGGTTTTAGCCGAAACGACGTATAAGAAAGTTGACCCGAGCCGACCCGTGGCTAGAGCAGCCCTGATCCGATCTGTGACCCAAGGAGGTTCGACTCGAGCCCTGACCCGATGAAGCCTGACCTGACCCGTTTGAGAGCACTAGCTGTCAACATTGGGCTCAGTAAGCGTAGGTGTAACTTCTAAAAGTGCTGAACACTTATGCTGTCAGTCAAATCAGTGTGTATATGTGTAAATGTTAAATTCCCTTTAGTTATTTAAAGTTAATTTAAAATAAAAGTGTAGTAAAATGTAAAAATTATTTGTGATGTGCAAAGTAGGTATTCATATGAAAAGAGAATTTGGGGCCAGACGAGGAATGGGGGGATTACACTAGACGATAGACGATATCTAATCTTTCTGCGACATGAAGATATTATATTATGACTTAATTATGTCAAGAAAAATCTTGCGTTTCGAAATCTATCGCAAATTTACCTCCAATCGCATTCTTTGTGTTGCATTGAGGCCACAAAGTTACAGCTTTTTCAAGTTTCCAACAATGACACGCTTGTTGGGGAGGAGGGGGAGTTGTCTGCTAAGAGCAAGGCGTACTTCCTCGAGATTATACAGCAATATTTAGACGAGTTTGTGTGTGTGGGTTTCAACATTTTCTTCTCGCCAAAAAGACAGGCACAGAGAGAGATTGCGGCAACTTCGCGAGCAGACTCTCGACTGAAGTAAGTGGTATATTTTACGTATCAAGGGGGAGCGGAGCCCCAGATCAGCTATGACAAAATACGGATCTTCGTTAAGTAGGGTGGTCGCAGGTTTGGTTACTTAAAAAATTGGTTACTTAAATTGTGAGTGTAACTGGGGCATAATGAAGATATTAATATTAGGATACATTTCTGGCATTCATATTAATATTACATTATATTAGGTTACAGTATGCAATTCAGTAGAAAATTTCAACCAATTTTATATTAGAACTTATTTATGAGGAAAGAAACATTATTTCTGTCAGTGCTTTAATTATTTAGTGTTTCAAAGTTGACTTGAGATTAGTTTTTACTTATTGCACATGCATATATTTTGGGTTTTCTAAAACATGACACTCAATTGTTTAAATAAATGGTTTAAATTCATTTCATTAAAAAAAAACAATAGCACTATATAAATAACTGAAAGCACCAATTCCGATATTGTGTGTGTTTACAATAAAAAATGATAATGCCAATTACGCACTGTATGGGTTACTATTAAAATGTTCCTACTTCTGATTTTTTGTAATTAATGTTTTGCTTTTGTATGAATATATGGGATACTATTTATGGGTTCGAAGATAGACTTTTAAAATTAATACTTATGAAGAATGCCAAGTACATTTTTTTTTACATTATTATACAGTGGGCCCACATTTCAGTTTAGCAAGGTGGGCTCTATGATTGCCAGTCCGCCCCTGGTAATGCATATCCCTTTACAATGCATTAACCATGCAATACTAAGCCTTCGTAATTTTTACGAATGGAGTTGGTAAAACTGGCATAGAAAGCAAACCCTACCCTTTCCCCTTCCATGACAGGTTCTCTCACCGTACCAGTAAGCCAGTCGCGCGTCGCGGGCGAGCAGTCCTGTAGTTCATTTCGTTCTGGGTATAGTGGATGACGTTTCATAGTAAATTCTTAGTCGTAAAAATACGAATGCTTAGTACTCACGTTTGTTTTTCATAGTGTTTCGTACATTTTTCAAACTACATTCAGCACAGTATATTATCTGATTTCCACAACTTTACTGTCATTTTCTAAAAATGGCCCATAATAGACCACTAGACCCGGATGCTATGAGCAAGTTGTTGCTGGAAGACGAGAGTGAAAAATATTAGGAGAAAATTTAATCTCCAGCTTTGTGACCAGCTGGTTTCTCCTCACATGCATTGTCGAATAAGTAAGCACATTTGCAGCGCAATCTTCGAGTGTCAATATCAGATTTCCTGAAATTACCTATTAACTCAGGTCGGTAGTCTGCCTAAAAAATGTAGGGGTGCCCTGTACAAGTTAAGGGGGACTGATCCAACCATATTAGTTCATTTGGAAGCCTATCGTGATAATTTAAGTGGAGCGGACCCCCTACACCCCCTGGATACGGGCCTGTATCAACACTGAAGGACGATAGCCTCTTGGAGCCACGAAAACATGCTTTTACTGCCCAACATCTAAAAGGGGGATGACAACCACTTACTGTAACCACTACCGTCTGCCTAATTGTATGGGATATAAAGCAATATGTTGAGTCCAATGTGATAAGGAAAAGTAACAACCTAAACTAAACACTTTGGCGTAGTGTGTTAAACCGTCCACAGTATAAACTAAATCAATTTTCCATTGTTACGGAAGAATTATTAGGTCTGACGGTTATGTATGTTTTACAGAAACATTTATATATGTCATTTTTCATTTTGAACATATGCGATATTTCAGTTTACATCTAAATTAGAAAAATATATAACTTTTCCTTATATCATATAACACGATGTTTTTTAATCCTTTTTGTATAATATAGAGTAATTATTTTGTCAAAATATTTTCTTAAAATATTTTTAAAATGTTTTCTGAAACTGCATTTTTGGCTTACGTGTGAAAAATGACCGCAACGGTAGAGAATTAGAAAGATTTCAAAATAGAAAATATACATTATTTCACGTAATAATGTAGATAGTCATAAACAATAATACTTTTAAACAATTATATCACATACATATGGCTTAAAAAAAAAACACGACAGTCGTAAAAATTACGAATGCTTAATATCTACGTTGTTCTCAAGAGGCTTAGTAGTCTAGGGTTAAGTAGAAATTTCATTGAATATGAAATTTTCCGTAAGTAGAAGCTTTGCTTTGTTATAATTAAATATAAACTTATTATTAGCTGAGCAAAACTATATGTATTCATTAAAATTCAACACATCTGATGAAACCAAAAGTTAGTTGGCGAAACTGTGAAACGTGTTGAACTTTAATGAAAATATATAGTTTTGCTCAGCAAACAATTAGTTTATACATTAAATAGGAAAGAAACTGGTTGCATAAAATATTAATAAATAGATCAATATATTTAGAATATTTAATGCATAGTAAATATTTTACATTATACACGATTAATATAAAACAATGACTGAAATTAACAATAAAGCATAATAAAGCATAATTTGGAAAAAGAAACATAATTACACAAAAAATAAAACATAATGTCGGTTCCTACAAAATAGTCTTAACAAGAAAGTGAAAAGCTGTGAAATGATATATAGGGTGTAAGCAAAAACCTTACCATAAATTTCGCAAGCAATTCTGCAAAACAAAATATGTAAATATGTTCATGTAAGCACAGGCAGAAAATTGCATGCTTTCTGACAACGAAAATAAAGAAAAAATATTATAGAGCTTTCATCAAAACGCAGTCAAGGTTTTGTTTGTTCTCGAGAAGCTCGTTTCAGAATGCAATCCTATTCTTTCCAAAATTGTAGTTTGTATCCAACAGGTTCAATGGCTGCACAAGGGATTACGCTGTGTCTTAAGGACTCCTTAATAGTTTTTGAGATAGAAGTGGTTCGAATTTAAACGGAGTGAAGAAATAGATGTAATTCTTCAAGTTCGAATATTGAATTTGCATAATTTGGAAGCCTATAGTAGTTTTTCTTCTATAAGGAACAAGACGTACAATGAAGCGCACTAGTCTTAATAAAATAAAAGATTAAAAATGCAACCCAATACAACTTAGTTTCAGGGAGAAGCTCGAATGGCTATAGTGATTCTAACTGGCACCCAATATGTCTCAGAATAATTTCGTATTAACATCTTAGCTCATGCCTGCCAGCCCATGCCTGATCTAGAAAGTGAAAACTGGGGTTGGCAACCAGAACCGAGACTATCATGAGTTTATCATGAGTTTCTTATAAGCTTTCGAAAATATATAAATATCTTAAATTAGCTTTTCATTCAAAAAACTGGGGGGAAATAGTCTCCCCGGGCAGCGGATCCATCCGCCACTGCAGGCAACATCGTCTCTATCATATCAAAATTTTGTTCGATATTGATATACTCATGTGAAGACTAGAGTCTACTATAACTAATCAAAGCAGAACACCAAGTCGTTGGGAATTTTGATATGCCCTGCAAAGATATTTCTCAATCTATAGTAAACGAAGAGAGACGGTTAAGAAATGAAACGTCTTCATTAAAATAAAACTAAAATGTAGGAAACATTTGTATAATATATTTGTTAAGATTGATTTGAATTCAACGTCCCCTACAGTTCCATGTCTATGGAACATGTTGACCTACAGTTTAACGTATTGGTCCGAACCGTGGGACGAGGGATAAAAATGGATCTAAAAAGGTGGGGGGAATGTAGGTATCGGCATGACGCCACGCAGTTCCCCCTGCCTATCTTTGCTCATTGTGATTTTTCAGGAACTGGGGGACACCGTACATACTTTTCGAGGTGAGGGGACGGCGTCGTCCCGTGTTTCCTCTTACTTTTAACCCTGCATATACCTTTATGTGTTGTCAATATGTTTAATGAAACTGTCTCGGTATTTGATTAAAATTATTCTACCTGACTATGTGAAACTATACATTGTTTGTTATATGTAAATTCTGAATTCCATATATAATTCCTATCCCCTTAGAAATTTTGAAATGTTCTCGAAATGTAGTACTTCAGATGAAAATAATATTGTTCAAAAACTTTCCGAAATTTCCAGAACATGAGTTAATGTTGGATTTTATCTTATGCCTATTTGATTACTACGGGAGATTGGTGCTTAATATATTCACGTAAACAGTGGGTATATCATTTTATTCTATTCTCAATTACAACACGAAACGGTTTAGGCTTGATTGCAAATCCTTCTATAAACTCTGTTGATGGTGGAGGTTCATTTGGTGGAATGCGGAAGGTAAATTTCTGAAGCATCATTGTTGTAAACAAAAAGAGGATCATTCTTGCTACCTTTTCACCCAAACATCGTCTTCGACCTGAAAAGAAAATACAGAAATTGACTTTAAAATTCTCACTATAATATTATAACTTGAAACGAGTTCTTTATGAAATCTGCGGAGTACTCGTATACTTATATAACAAATCAAAATCAAACGTAAACAAGGACACATGTGTTACTTCTTGAACACATTTTGATTATTCATAATTGCAGTAACACCTAGGTTAATAATGTTGTTAACACTAAGATAAGAAATCCTGAGAGAATGGAGAGGATTCTTCAATTAATATTTTTGGAATACAATTCCCCTCTAATGTTAGGTTTATATCTTTGTCTCCTAAGAAAAGAAATTATAAGTTTGTCTCAAATCCTTTCAACAATGAGATCTCGAAAACCACAAGTGTTAGAAGCGTGCCGTTTTGTCTGGAAGATTCTAAATTTTTTGTACATTGTCCAGATCTAATTGAACATTTAAAAAACATGGCCAGTATTTCTTTATTTAGAACTTTTGAAAAAAATAAGTACATCATCATTATATTATCATTGTAAAACTTATACATTCCAACACAACACAGCTATATACACGGGTTGTATACTTCCCGGCATGCCCGTATCCACGGAGGGCTAGTGGATCCGGACCCCCTAAACTTTGGCTGGTCCCCTAAAAGTTTCACGGTAGGCTTGCAAATGAACTATAATATGGTGATGAAGAATAATATGATTGGGTTGGGCCCCCTTAACTTCTACCGCCCCCCCCTAATTTTTTGGGCTGGCTACGGGCCTGCTTCCCGGGAGTTCGTTTCATGTCCATATGATAAAACGAAGGATAACCATTTCTCCAGCCTGAGATAAATCTTTATTGCTTGGAGTGTTTTGTCCATTGAACGCAATATATCACTGACATTATAATTAATTGTATAGGTAATGTATTTGCTTATTACATATTGCTTGTAAGAAGAAAGAAAGCACTAATCATACATGAATGAGAAACTGCAGCCAGATGAAGGCTCTCTCCTTTTTGATAGCCCTTGCCGATTTTCATCAAGACTCTTGTGTTTCTAAAGGAACATGGACAGATGTTTGAGGAATGACAAGTTTCGTGCTTATATGTGAATAATGCGCTGTTTAGAGAGCGCAGGTTCATCTAGTACAGTTCAAATGTAGATCTTGCAATTTTTAATACATTACAATCGTACTGAATTTCCTATATAATTTTACATAATCTGTATAAAAGTGTGTTTTTCGCTTCAATTTATAACTTTCATTCTAACTAACTAACTCTATGGCCTATGGAACCGGAGATTGGAAGCCGCATCACAAAAGTTTTCAATCGACTTCTATCCTTAGCCAGCTGGTTCCAGTTTGTACTTTGTATTTTTATTACTACGAGGTCCAGCTTAATATTGTCCTCTCATCTCCTTCTAGACCTCCCTAATTGTCATTTTCCGATAGGATTCCCAGTTTAAGAGTTCAAAAGTTTGTTACCCTTTTCCATTCTGGCTACATTACCTGCCCATCTAAGCTTCCTACTCTTCATAACAGTAATAATGTTTGGTAAACGGTACAACTTATGCAATTCTTTTTTATTCTATTTGAATAAATTATGTTTTTAAATCATGTATTGTACACTAAACATGTACACTTTTAGGTATCAGATTGATTTCTGTTAATAATTACGAAATATTCATAGCTACTTTCAATTATGCTAATACCAATACTAATAGTTTTCCTTATCTGATAAATTAACTTTGAAACTGTTCCTTCAAATTTCTGATTTAGTGCACAATTCTCAGATCTACTTGATTCTCCTGGTATACCATTAAATGTGGATCTACAGTTTATGAAATGCGGTTTTGAGATAAAACCATAACATACCCAGTAATAGTGTAAATCTGAACATCAACATAGATGATTTCTATTCAACTACACGAAATTCTTATGCTTCATGCTCAATTACGGTTCATTATTAATTCATAGTTGCAATGTTAAGAATTTGAAATTCTTCTTTTCATTCAAATGTTCTTACAATTTCAATACATTGGCGTGTCTCCAGGTTGTAGTTTTGTACAAGTAAGCAAATTATATATCAATATCCCTTATGAAGAACAACCTGCTTGACACTATAGACAGCTTTATATAGGAGTATTATTCACCATCCACAAGTAAACACTTGTAGGTCCGGGATCGATACAAGACGAAAACACTCAACGGATTGGAGGATAAGGCTTCACCCGATATTTAAAGAGGCTCATCACAGCCAAATGGCTGAGGTACAGTAAAATGCTTTCCTTCCCTAACCTTTGCGTCTTTGCGATATTTTCTATTATAAAACATGCATTTTATTTCATTCATCCCCAACTAATTACTCAAGCGCTGTACTGCCCGGATCCCCACGTACTTTCTCTCTTCCCATGTGAAGTGCTATCCCCACGTTCATTTAGTAAGAACTGATAATTGAGACAATTAATTGTGGTTGTGACCCCACAGTACAGTACAGAAAGTGTATAATGATAGTATAGTTCCAAAGTTTGTGTATGCGTTGTACACCTATCTACAACTCTTAATGTTCTGTTTACCATAACATTTTCTGAATCACAGCGGGAAATATACTAGATATCCTGCCCTACTCAACTTTCAATGGTGTGTATAGCCCCGTTAAGATATTGTATTTAATCTGCTTTTCTACAGAGCACTTAGGCACATCAATATTTTTCAATTCTTGCAGCAGAATTAAAAAAACAGAATAACATTAGGGGATGAATTACATTTATTCTCTCTTTATAACTCTGAAAAATCTGTATAGCAATACGTCTTACTCGTGTAATGCTAGAATATCTTACCTCCTCCATATGGAAAAATATGTTCTGTGTTAACAATTTGCCCATCTTTCAGAAATCTGTCTGGATTAAATTCATCTGGATTAACCCACGTTTCTTTGTCTCTATGGGCAGATAGTATAGCGAGATACATAATTGTACCCTGAAATAGGAGATATCTTTTTTTATTAAAAAAAAAGCAATTTGTGTAACGGAATGAACTTAAAACACAAAAAATTATTTAGAATGAAATAGAACAAACAAAAAGAACGGAATTTATGTGTGAATTAACTGTACCACACCAGAATTTCGTTAATAAACTCATAGCCATTAAAACTGCAACACTTGAAAGAAAAGGAATTAGAAACGACAAATTATGTAGACAGTTAGCTGATCAACTCTGAACCACTTATCACCCTGAGCAACATTCCACGGCGGTTCGGGAGTCTTAACATAATACGCACAAATCCGAATCTCAGAAAGGGATATTCGACGTAACTTCTGCGGATGGCAGGACTTTGTATATTGTTCTGGGTCACCTCAAGCTATGTAGTTTTGAGATGTCGTTAAGTTTCATCTTATATATCTACAGCGATATTTCATGTGTGAATCAGTGTACAATCACCCTATAACAGAGTATCCGTTGTTCCAAGGTTCTGTGTCTCATATATAAAGTCTAAGAACATGGCTAATGCAAATTCATTTCCCAATATACTAGTATCATAATTGGCCTCTCTGAAATGTTTTTTTTTTTTTTCGATTTGACTATTCTTGTTACACTAAAAGAATGTAACGAAATTCCAGTGACGGTACATTCTTTTAAGTGGGATCAATTAAGACTTATCTTGTTAATATTTTGGTATAGTTAAAGTTTGAACTTAACAAACTTTATGTTCTGAGACGTACAAGCAACCAAGTGAATATATCACAGTTATTTTTGTATTACATGGCAATTTACAATGTTTCACAGTGTACTATTCCGTTGATTGAACTTTACATAAGTTGCAGGTGTCTATCAATCCTTCCACTAGGACGTTGGTATGGGTTAAAATTTGAGAAAACATGCGGTAACTTGAAGTGAATAAAATAAAACAACCTTAAACGATTGTAGATAAACTCTTTCCAGGTAACACTATGAACTAAATCAAGAAAGCATCGATTTCCAAACCAGTTTGAGAGGGATAATCTTCACAATTCCAATGTTACATCATAACTTCAGATTTTACTAAAAAGTGTTACTGGGATAAGTATATTGAATCGGTGGTATTATGTGATAACGCCTTTAAAATATTACAAGTTTTAAATTAAAAAAAAATATTGAACATAATGTATTTGTAAGTTATAAATATGCATCAGTGGCGGATTTAGATGGTAAAAGCTCAGGAAGACAGCCAGTACGATGCCTATGGTAGATGTATAATGAGTTAATAGAAAAACTTATTAAAAAAAATAATATCTTCAGTCACTCATAAACCGGGGACGCCTAGCTGCCCGGGCACAGGCTTTGTCTGCCGCTGTTGTGCATGAGGGTTCACAGTTGAGAAAGAAAAGGTAGTTCTTATTTGTAGCTGATCTCGGACGAAAGCGATATTGTGACAAAGGACGCTTGCTTAGCGCTCAAACACATTGGAACCTGTCTATGTTGGCCACCATAGCTTCCGTTGGAAAGTGGCCAATTTAGACAGGTGGCCAACTTACAGAAAATAAGTGTGATTGGTAGTAGTAGGGGCCCCTCTATATTCAGCCGAGTCAGCAAAAATTTTGGTGACGTCATAGGTCAAAGGTCAATGACCTAGGACTGGGATGAATGACTCAGGTTACCTAGGACCCCTGAGTCCATGTATTATACGAAAATCGCTATAAAATCTTAATTTACCCAGAACTACATCTCTAACCTAGCAAGAACTCTAGAACTCTTTGAGGGCTACTCAGAACTCTAAAAATATATAGAGATTTTAAGATTTTTGGTTTTCCGTGAAGTTAGCAGCGAAACTTTAAAATCGCTATAAAATCTTTATTTACCCAGAACTATTATTCTAACCTAGCAAGAACTCTAGAACTCTTTGAATGCTACTTAGAACTCTAAAAAATACATACATTTTAAGATTTTTGGTGTTGCGTGAAGTTAGCACCGAAACTTTAATATCGCTATAAAATTTTTAATTTCCCAGAACTATTGGTCTAACCTAGCAAGAACTCTAAAACTCTTTGAGTGCTACTCAGAACTCTAAAAGAATATCGATTTATTAAACTTTTGGTCGCTAACTTCACTGGGGTCAACGAATGAGGTGTTAAAAAATGTAGCAGTAGGGAAGAAAAAAGAATTTTAGATATGTTAAGAGAAGGAAGAGGAACTGGTTAGGATATTGGCTGAGGAGGAACTGTATTATGAGGGACGTGCTGGAGGGTATTGTGGAAGGAAAGAGAGGGAGGGAAAGAAGGAGACTAGTTGAAGGAAGGTATTAAAACAGAAAATTGCTACATTAAGACGAAGAGACTACGTGAGGACCACCCAACGTCGAAGTTTCTCAGTTGCAGCAAGTAACCTGCCAAGAGTGGCAGAATATCTATTACGGAAATGATGATATATTTAGCAATATTGAGTAAAAAGAGAGAGAGAAAATTAAAATAATAATTATTATAATCTTAAGATTTTAGAATAAATTGAGTAAAAACTGAAAACGATTCAACTGTCTATGTGTTTTGTGAAAATTCAATCTATATAAATACGTTTGACCTGTATTGGAAATACAAAATAACGGCATCAAACACCAAGTTATTTGAAGTCTCACTTCTGAATATGGATTACTAGCATCAATTACCCACTTCGTTGGGTTAAACCTAAAAAAGTAATAATAATATATTTCGGTAGTCAGTTACTTTTTACTATTAGTGAAGCTCTCTCCGATATCTGTCATTTTCGATTATTTGTATATTTCCCTCCCCTCCCCAAGTTGCGGAGCTGAATTTAAATTTAAACGGCATCAGAAGTGTCACTTTTCGTTTCAGAGACCCCCAAAACTAAGAATTCGGCACTAATATTGGTCATTTTCAATAAACTTATATATCACCCTTCACCCCCATGTTGCGAGGTACGGCATCATAAGTGTCATTGCCCATCTTAATGACCTCGAAAACCATGAGTTCGACATTGATAATAGTAATTTTTGGTAATTTTATATATCTAGTTATTCCCCCAAGGAATTGGCATTTAAACGGGGTCGGAAGTAGCACTGTTCACCTTAGCGACGTCGAAAACTATAGATTCCACAATAATATTTGCTCATTTTTGCTCATTATTGTGTACGAGGCTGAATTTGGTCGCAAACTCAGCGAACTGGAAAACTATGGATTCGACAATATTATTTGTCATTTTCGATGGTTTTTATATATCTTCTCTTCCCTCTGCCAAGCTACCGGGCTGAACTTGGATTTAAATAGCATAGGAAGAGTCACTGTTTGTCTCAGCGACCCCTAAAACTATAGACTCGATTTTAATATCGGCCATTTTTGATCATTTTTAAATATATTTCATTCTCCTTCCCCTAAAGTGCATCGCCAAGGTGATATGACAGAAACCACCTCAGGTCTGATCCTCATCTATGTTGAAAATGAAATCGAGTTCGGTCGGGTGGTTCAAGAGTTATTAAATTTTATTTATTTTTGTACATTTTCCATTCCCACCTCCTACCCTAAGTTTTAGGTCGAAATGATTTGACAAAAAATACCCCAAGTCAGAACTTCATCTATGTTGAAAATTTGATTGAGATCGATTGGCTGGTTCAAGAGTGATGAGGTCACAAAGACAGCACGTATATTTTTATTTTTTAACATATATATTTTAAGGGAGGGATCTATATATTTATTTTTATTTATATTAATTTTTGTACATTTCCCTCTTCTCCTCCAACCCTACATTGCTCCTCAAAGTGAAATAACGTAAACACACTCCCAGGCCCAAAACTCATCTATGTTATAAATTTGAATGAGATCGATCGGCTGTTTCAAGAGATTAGGGTCACAAAAATAGTCACTTTCAATTTTATAATATAAATTTATTGTTGTTGCGTAATGTATTATCGTTCAGCCTCGAAGTGTCGTATATCCAATGAGGCAAAAAGTTATATTAATAAACAATTATTCAATGTATAAGCATTCGGCCATTAAATAAAACTTGCGGTCACATGTACTAAGTTTTTCTCAATGTCATGAAAATGTTATTTCGATATTAGTTTTAAGAGTACAGATTGAAAATTTCCAACGGATGCTTGAGTCTCGGAGCCAAGGCCATACCCATGTAGTCGGCACCTATGATATACGGTATTACCGATGTTCAATACTACATTTCTCTTTAGTTTTGGAAGAAGAACACCACTAATATGCTTTGAAATGAAATGAAGTATCTAGTTTATCGTCCCACGATTAGGCATCAAGGCTAAGGGAGACAGTGATGATGTGAAATGACTGAAATAGTGGAATGGAGAAAGTAGGAGGAAACGAAAAAATACCGAGAAAACCCACGCACACAGTGTTTGTCCACCAGAAAATCTCACATGGTGCAAGATGATAACTGTGTGGCTTGTAAATGAGTAATATCTACAGAAAACGCAAACAACCAATTCAGAAAACGACATACTGTTGCTATAAGCTACAGGGGCAGACTCACACGGATTGCATAAACTACTGGAAACACATTCAGTCCTTCAGCATTGTTACTGAAGCCAAAAAAAAATCTCCTTCTTTTTCACAGTATATAAAGAAATCAAGTAGTGCCGGTACTTGTGCAAGTTTCTTGCGCAAGAGTCATGGTCTTGATCTTTGTCTTGCAGGTATCGTCTTGATCTTGGTCTTGGTCTTGGTCTTGGTCTTGCATCGGGATCCCTGTTCTTGGTCTTGGATGCAAGACTCTTGCAAAAGCTGCAAAACCAAGACCAATGTTCCTGTCAAATTGACCAAAACGTGTCTCTAACGGAGTAGCAGGTTCAAAATGTATTCTAAAATTAGAGAAACGCAGTAGACCCTTAGTTTGTTACATATAAAGAATGAGCCAGAAAAAAACTTGGCCAGTAACTTTGACCAAAAAGTAGGTAAAGAAATGAAAAGAAGAAAGGTGGTTTTAATATTTTAGTTGACTATAAAGTAAAAAAAAATAAATAAACACACAAAAGATATCATAAAGAACTAATTGTGGAAGAATGCTTGTACATTACTTTTAATCCGCTTCATAAGAGTTCACACATCTTCTGTTATTTGATTGGCAGCTGCAGTCCACTTGCGACGAAAAGTTTTCAAGTGAGCTTCCTTCCCTTTTGATGTTTTCAATGTTCTTTTATTATGGGCCCAATATTTTTCAATTGGCCTAAGTTCAGGGCAATTTGGTGGATTTGCCTCTCTTCGAACTGCGACGATACCCTTTTCTTTATAACAATCAGTGACTGCTTTAGAGTAGTGAGAGATAGCAAGATCTGGCCAAAAGAAAACAGAGTTACTGTATGACATTACAAATGGATACAAGCGTTTTTGTAAACACTCCTTCGTTTAAATTTCGCCTTTAATTGTCTCTGTTGTGATGAACGCCTTGCTTTTTTTTTTACCGCATGAGCAAATAGCTTGCAAAATCAAATATTTTTTGGGATATTTGGATGCCTTCCGTTGTTTAAATTTCTCCTGCACATCTCCCCTCTTCAGTGCTACGTAGTACTCCTTTCCGGGAAATTGACTGAAATCAGCGACACAATAGGTTTCGTCGTCCATAATGCAACATTCATATTGAGTAAGGTACTGATCATCCTTAAGGTAAGTTTTCTTGCTCTGGATTTTGCCGTCAGTTGTTGCTTTTCGTTTCGGTTAGGTACCTTTTGCACTTTGAAAGATCGTAAACCTTTCCTTGCTTTAATTCTGTGCACTGTAGATTGGGACGCTTTGACCACACCAGGAACTGCTCTTTCCGATAAATTCGGATTCTGACGCAGCAATGCAGTAACCTTTTTCTCCAGCTTCGGTTTGCTAATCCCCGGTTTTCTACCTGAGCCAGGTTTTCGTTCAACAATTAAATATTGTGTGTACTTTTTAATTACATTTTCCACAGTAGACCAAGGGTACTTTATGAGTTTGCTTAATTTATTAAGAACATACCTGGATTTTCAAGGTGTTTGTTCAAAATTAGTTTTCGTTTTTCTGACTCATCGACCTTTACCACACCACGCGCACTTCACAACTGACAATCTATTCGTGAGTAAGATCGGGAGTCTGTCCTTGCTTATGCACAGTGCTGCCAATGTTCATCTTATATACTAGAAAATATGACGGAATGAAAGCGGCCAAGTTTTTTCTGACTCATTCTTTATTACTAAGTTGACGTGACATAATGTTCTCGGAAATTAGTATATACTCCTTAAGTGAGATGAGGGGACAATTTCTATTACATAATGTATGTATGTTTGTCCTCTAAGCGAATTTACAGAGCAATGAACTTGGTGTCTTCATTGAGCTGGGCTTTTATCATGTATCTGATTAAAATACCTCTTATAAGGTATAACGCAAGCGTTACGAAAACGGAGAAACTTAAAACAGCAGGAAACTAGTATAACGATAATTGGCTATTGAAAATAATTATTAGTGGCGTATTTAGGGGGCAGGACTTCCGGGCTTAAACCACCCGAAATATTACTTACTATAGTAAAGTATATGAAATATCTTGCAGAATTTTCACAATTTCAGGCAAAGCAACCCCTCCCTGAAAATTAGCAAAGCCCCTCTCCGAAACAAAATCGTAAACACGCCACTGATAATTATATAAGATTAATTTTCTGTAAACAAGGGGTCATTTCAGACTTCGCTTGAGGGGGGCAAGACCACTTCAGGCTTTCACGTTTTGTACTAATATATTATTAGATAATCGATTAAAGTACGTAAACCTGAAATTCCTGGGGGACAAATGCCTTCTCCTGTCCCCCCTAAATGACGCTGCTGTCTGTAAATACTAAGAAATCAATTGGTATTAATCTTGATTTGTTTGAATTAATTCTTTTTTAAAAAAAGAAAGAAAAGGAAGACTAAGAAAGAAATAAAAAGAGTTAAATAAAAACTTGTTTGTATTTAAGGTAGGTTGAGAATTCTTTTGCTTCCGGCTGTTACATCAAGGTCGCGCGCGCTTCTGCTTTCTTCCCCTTCCCGCGAAGTAGGCTTATTGGTACGTGCTGCACCGAGGCTCCGTGACCTTTTAGATGTGTGCAGAGTTGGATGGGTCAGCTGCCTTAAGGAAATGTTCGTTCACACAGCGATTGTGGTCTTCGTTTCGATGGATTAATTGCAAATTGGATCACGTCGTTCGAGTTGAATTTCCTTATTGCTTAATTTGTGAATGTCATTAATCCTAATGAAAAAAGTGAGAATAAACAAGGAAGTGAGGAATATGCAGTTACATGTGGTGATAACGTTTCTGAAAGATTGAAACTTGTACATAACTTGTTTGCTTGCACGCTTTACTTAATAAATTTTGAAACTGAAGAGATAATTTTTGAGTGCTTGGTGTTGCATTTATTGGCTAAATTTGGCTAAATGTGTGGTTACTTTAGTATTAGCATTGGCATTTTTTTCTTGCTTGGTTATGTCAATTCGAAGAGTTTGCAAGTGAGTTTCTTGATGAAATTTAGTGTCCCTTTGGACCGAGTAGTTATCTCTCTCTGTCTTTTCTTTAATGCTAATAGCTCACAGAAATCAGTGTTTATTCTTGCTTTAACCGACACAAGACGTGATTGCAACCCAGAGTGGAGTAAAAATTGGAAGTTAAAGTAGGCTGAAAAATTAGAGGTGAGTTCTTTTTAAATTTTGAATAGTGTGTCCTTTGTGCGTGTTATTGAGTGCATGTGTGGTTCTGACTCCAACTGCTTTTCAAAGGTTGGAATAGGAATAATCAGCAGGATTACGTCTCTGGTTTAAACTCGATTGATAACCAAGTTATAAGAAGATTGCGGGACTTGAACCCATTGCCTTTAATAGAAAATGAAGTAAATTGAATTTTCTTACCGGATTGGTTTGTTATATGAAACCTATTTGTCTTCCTCAGAACTTAAATTCAATAGTATTTTTGTTACAACGTACTAAATTGTGGTTCCCAACCGTTAGCACGCGGATTGTACTTTGTAACACTAGCAAGATAACAAAACCTTATACGATTTGGAGAAATTGTTATTTTTCTTGAAAATTTGTTTTAGACATATGTCTTGGACTAAAGCGGAAAACACGTGGTTCTCAAGCCTTAACCCGCATTTGGTATTGTTTAGATTTGATGAAGTTACGAAACCTTCAAAATCCGTGAACTAGGCCTAATGATATTATCTCTTGAAATTGTCAAATTAGTAGTCTTGGACAATTTTATATGAAAGACTTGCTGTTCTATGCTTTAGGCCGCGGTCTTTTTGTATAGTTCGTTTAATATTTCAAGATTTTCAGGTATTACGAGGTTATTTAGCTAGATTAGTATGGATTTAATAGTTTTTCCCAGATTAGAGATTTTGTTATGGTTTACTTGCTATTCGGATTTGAGTTAAATTGGAAAATTTAAATGAAACTTAAAAGTAGGATTTTCCATTTATTCATTGACTGATAAAGCCAAAACATTGTTCTTAAAGGGAATTCTGACCACTTTAGCTATTAAATTGAATAAGTGCAATTTGTGTGTGCATAACTTGCTGAGATCCATGGAAGGATTATATTGTATATTAATTGCTTTAATTTAGGGAATAATGCACTTGATGTTTACTACGTTTTGACGAGCTTGATTGAATTAATCTATGAATATTGAAGAATTGCAACGATTAACTGAATATTGTGCAGTCGCCCCTTGTCGGTCTGAGAGCTCAGCTAGTGTGCTTATAAGTAACGTAATTGGGGATGTCAGAACCGACAAGTTGCGCCCAGGATTTTACATATATTGAACTTGACAGAACGTAAGGCACGGGATCAGACCTGGGTTGCATTTACATAAAATCAAACGTTTGTAAAAAAGAAACAGATTGTGATGTTGATGGGCTTGAAAGGGGTGAGAAGGGAGCAACTTTTAGGACAGATTAACCTACTTGCACTTACTTGTAGATTTGGATGTTGCCTTCTTGACGATTCTTCCAGTGGGCTGACGTCCGTCCATCTCTCTTTCTGGCTGGCTGGTCGTCCAAGTAGTCGAAGGTTAAGAGTTAGCGAAACTCGGACAAGGAAACCAACTTTACGAAGATCGCAAGTTCAGTAAGAGTCAAAACTACTCTTTAGTAAACAATTCATCGTCGTTAACAGCTATGTAATGTTAGCTAATACAAATGTGCTCTTTAGGACAGAGCAAGGCTAAATTTGTCGTAAACTTGAAAATGACGCTCGCGGTTTACGTCTTAACTCGTTTCTAATTCCATAGCGACTGCCTCTTCCAAAAGTCTCTCAATCGTTTTTGTTTAGCGTCCCTTCCGGGTTCATGAAAAAGTGCGTGCTCGTAGATTAACTAAGGTAAGTTGATGGTAGGAATGCGGACGGGGAAGCAATCTGTTGTTTTTATTAATTGAGAAATTACAAGTGTAAGAAGGAAATAACAGACAGAAATAAGACTTCCTAGTAGGGAAGGCAAATTAACTTAGAAAAAAGAAGTCGAAAAGTAATTTAACATTAAATGAATGATTATCCTTCTCACTGTAATGATTTTTAAAATAAAATGTCCCATAGTTCAAAATAAAATATTTTCTTATGTGTCTAAATACACATATCTTCACAATATAGTTATTATGGAATTTGTTGCTGTTTTCATTGAAAAAATCTTTGTAAATTTTGTAATAAAGATTTTTGTTGGAAAATTCGTGTTGTTATTTGTTATTTATTACTGGTGTTATTTATATTCGTTTAGTTGTTTATTTTGTGCACTGTGTAAAACTGGATTATCAATTGGTTAACAAATATCTCTTCGACAGCCAAACCCTTCCTCAAAAACTTCTTCTGAGACTAAATTGAAATTTTTATTTTTTAAAAATATTTTTATGTCTAATTTAGCTACGGATACGATTACAAATATGTTACGAGCAGTTGAAATATTTCAAGAATAGAGTATGCGAACTCCTGTGTAAAGGACCTACAATTTTTTATACTTGCCCGAGAAAGGCCTCAACTTCATCTGTTAATTTATGACTTAAAGAAAACAACGGAAACCTTATAAGTAATATAATCAGTATGCTGAAATTTGTTTCTCGTCTTTTTCAAGTTTAAGTGTAATATTTTTGCTCTCACGAAACAAATATCTTTAAACGATATTTATCTATTCATCGTTCGAAGAAATTTTGGATACCTCAACTAGTTACACTTTCGGAATATATTCTTGCTAATATTCATCTACGCGAAGAAATAAGAGCTACGGGGGACCGTACTAAACGTGCTTGCTACACTTTCTTATCTTAAGTCGCGCTATGTTGCAGTTGAGAACTGACTACAGAAATTTTCAAATGTGAATAACATTAATTGTCGTTTCCGGAAAACTCTGTCAGAAGAAAACTCACCTCTAAAAGTGAACTAGCTGTGTGGATTTCTTTAATGAGTAGTATTCTACGCAACATCATAGGCAGTGTTATTAGACAAATGTTTGTGAAATATGAACAAACTCGTGTGAGTCGCTTGACAAGTAACACTATAAAGATACTCGTCGCAGAAGGAGACTATCTCTTGTGCAGTTTTCTTTCCATAAGCGACTTATCCTGTATTGTATGTTTGAAAGAGTAAATTAATATATATATAAAATTAATATATATTTGAAATATGAAAGAAATCTACTTCGTAATTTCTGAGAAAATTCCTCAGAAAAGACTCATCCTAAGATGTACCCTATGTTGAGTAAGAGTAGGAGTAAGGCACCCTATGTTGCATTTTCAGGACAAATGAGTTATGCCAATTTGTTAAGTTATTAATGTAATATTTATTTATGAAATATGAAAATAAATCTTCTGATTGTTTTTGGAGAATACCATCCTAAAAGAAAAGTTCACCCGAAAAAAACTACCCTTATAAGAAGTCATTTTCCTTGAAAAATGTTTTGTACTACAGTTGATGGTTGTTAATGCCATATGAACAATAGTCGTTAGTCATAAGTATGACTGTCATTATGTGTGATTGTATATGTTTCCCCACTTTGCACAACACATTACCACTGCAATAATGGTACGTCATAGCTTTTATAAAGTGAAATGTTTCAGTTTCTATATTTAAAAAGAAGTAGCGATATTAAATGTTATGTACAATACGATTTTAACAAAACAAATACCAGTCTTTCACCTTAGGTATTTTGTAGTTCAATAGATCAGTATCCTCCAGAGCCAGTCTTGGAAGTAGTGCTATTACTGGAGCTATCCTTTGTACCTCATGGATAGTGGCAACTGTGTAGGGCATCCTGAATAATAGAAAAATAGGTGTAATGTAAATGCTGTATATTATCAAAACATGAGTAATATAATAATATCACATAGTACCAAAGAAAGTACTATAAGTAGTCACGAAATGAATTGGTCTTATTGAAATATTGAAGAGCGATTAGCAGTAGAGCTAGATTTGAACTACGTCTGTCTAGATAACAAAACCATATTTTTCTTTGACCTCACTGAACAAGACCAAATTTAATATTCAGTTGAATAATGTACCCAGGGATAAATAAAATGAATAAAATGAAATTTCTATTTTTGCGTCCCATAAAATATATATTTAACCTTCACCTCATCACTGCTCCGGAAGTCATGAAGGCAATAAACAAAATCAAATCACCTGCTTCAGGAGCTGACGACTTGCCAATCATTCTTATTAAAAAAATATTACCGTTCATTGTAGATGTCATTGTGTATATTTTTAATAGTTCCATCACAACCGGAGAATTTCCATCAATTTGGAAACTCTCTCACGTTCGCCCATTGCCTAAAACCAAAAATCCAACAAAAGCAGAAGATCTTCGCCCTATTAGTACACTCCCTGCACTCTCCAAAGCATTAGAGCATATAATACATGACCAATTAACTAAGTTCCTCGAAAAAAATAACATCTTAAATCCGTTTCAGTCACGTTTCAGATCTCAGCATAGCACTTACACTGCTCTAGTTAATATCACTGATGATATTCGTGCCGCTATGGATGAACGCCAAGTTACACTGTTATCCCTACTAGATTTTTCTAAGGCTTTCCAAACTATAGACCATGACATACTGATTGCCAAACTGTCTTCCTTCTAAAACTTTTCCCAGTCAACTTTATATTGGTTTAGCTCCTATTTATCAAATAGAAAACAAAAAGTTGTCACTAATATGTTCCAATACGAAACTTGTTCCTTGTGGAGTCCCGCAGGGCAGCGTCCTAGGACCTCTTCTGTTTTCCTTATACATCAACGATTTACCTGAGCACATCACCCATTGTAAATATCACTTATATTCAGATGATATACAATGCTATTTAACGACTAATCCCGTAAATTTAACCACCGCGATTGATGACTTAAACAGTGACATTGAAAGTATCTGCACATGGGCACGTAAAAATGGACTGCAAGTAAACCCAACCAAATCAAAATATATCATGCTTGGTTCTCGTAAACTACTCTCCACGATCAATATTACAAGCCTACCGAATGTTCTTGTAAACAATGTAGCCATTCCTGTAAGTGATAGCGTCAATAGCCTAGGACTCCAGATTGATAAATTCCTAAATTGGACAGAACATATTAATAGAGTATGCAAGAAAGCTTACGGCTCCCTCCATTCTCTTCAGCGTTTAAAAAACCTTCTTCCGGAATCCATTAAAGAGTCCCTGGTTCAGTCATTGGTAATCTCTCATTTAGATTATTGTGATGCAGCATATGTTGATTTAACCGAAGATCTGGCAAAACGTTTGCAGCGCATTCAGAATGCCTGCGTTCGATTCATATTTAATAAAAAAGCGCTTCGACCACATCTCTAACGCACAAATCTAATTTGTTTTCCAAGCCTTTCATACTATTTGTCACCAAAGCTTGGAATGACACCCCTGAAAGCATCAGAAACTCTTGTTCAGTGTTGACTTTTAAACTTTGGCTTAAAGAATATCTTTCTAATGTAGGTCTTCAGTAAGAAAGAAAAAAAATTGTTACACACGAAACTATTCCTGGCGTTACTATGCAGTCGTTTTTTTCTTCTCTCCCTTTCTATTTCTTCTCATTTTCTTTTCTATTCCTTTCTGATACATGTGTATGAATGTATACATTATAGACAATCACTTAAGTAGGTGTATCATTTTATCTATAGATAGCGAATCATAGGAATGTATTTTATGTTATATATAATCAAGATTGGCGTTTGTTTCTCCTTGTATAGTTTAACATGTCTCTTGTTTGTTTTAGTGTTTATTTTATATGTAATAAGTTTCATTTTCATTTTTCATGTTTTATTTTCTGTATTTTTATGTATGTCGGTAACTCTTTAACGTACCTAACTGTATGTCATTTTTATTCTCGTCGTAAAAAAAAGAGAGAAATCCGACTGTAAAGAAAAATGTAAATGGTTGAGTGGAAGAAAAGGTTATGCCTTAACTCCGCCATTTTAAATAATAAATAAATAAATAAATAAATAAATATACATAACCACGTGCTTTTGCACCAGAGATGATAGTTAACATTGAGCCACCGAGCCCCTATATAACCAGCGGAATGAAGCAGGGAGGACACAAAAATTTTAAAAATTTCGAGATAAAGAAATGAAAAATTATTTTGTGTCTCTGAGCGCAAAGGAACTTCTTCTTGGCTATAAAAAGTGTTGCGTCTACGACGCAGGATATCCTGTTTCGATTCCCAGTGGCTACTAACCTGGCACAGGTTAAGCTGTAGGTTCACGTTTCGTACAGTCTAACTGCTAAAAGGAGCAGTAAACTACAATCCAAGCAACGAAATCTGCACATAGGTTTCATTGATTTTATAATTATTCAAGAAAGAGTCAGCTAGTCGGTGGCACAGTGGATTAAGATGCAGTATAGCTGAGTAATTTAAGACATTGGCAGACGATCGGGAGGCAAAATCAATTCGCTTGTTTATTATTGAAATTTAACTTCCGGTTTTCACTATAGTGGCTATATGAAAAGTGGATCTATAAGTTAAAGTAGAATACAATTAGTGTTCGAGATACGATTTCTCTATATGTAAGGGAAGTGAGTATCTGTACATTTCAATACTTTCTGTTTCTCTACCTGAATTGGTTTGGGTCATTTTTAATTACTTGATAGAGTGCAACGACAACATTTATTTAGATCTGCATATGCCAATAGAGTGGAAAACGGTTTACACAAATTTCTTGCTATTGTGAGTGAATCAAGTGACCACACGCACAAACAAACGTTGCATAGAGCGCTTCATGAATAACACAGATCATTGTACATTTCTCCAATTTACATATGCGCGAGGAAAATTTTCTACGTCCCTTAAAATTGTAAATTTGGCAACAATGCATTTTGAGTGAGAGGAGAAGAAATGGAAAAAGAAACAAGACTTATGAACACAGCTCACAGTTTGCTGTTTGAAATTCTCAGTTCCTCTTTTCTTACTTCATATATTGATACTTTAGCTACTAAACAGTACCTTAGCTATAATACAGAAAATGTTTAAAAAACACACGCTTCTCGACGAAACAAAGAAAAGATTGTGATAAAAAGAAGTGTTATTAAGGAGTTGGTTTTCTATCAATACAACTGAAGAAGCGTTCTCTAGTTGTTGCGATATCCATGCGTGTCAAGTAATCTATTTTTGTGTCGATTCAATATTTTGTGAGTTAGTTCGAATCCCACTCGATACTTGTATATCTTTATTTTATTTTATTTTTTTTTCAGTTATGCTTGCCGCACACTTTTATAGTTTATCTATTACACAGAGGGGATGGGCAACTATCTAATTTCTCCAAATATAACAAGGTGTACAGGAGTAAAACCTATTCTCTATATCCTAATATGATTCCTCTTTAGTTCAAATTACTGCTTTATATTATTATTATTATTATTATTATTCCTATTATTATTATTATATGCGTCTTTGGACTAGGAGACCTGGATTCGATTCCGAACGAGACATCATGTGGTTCGGGACCCACGTTAAACTGTAGGTTTACTTCTCATTTAGCCTTGCTGCTGAATGGGACGCTAAACTCAAAATCATATATATATATATATATATATATATATATATATATATATATAATTCTAGACGTCTTTGGTGTGGGAGATCCGGATTCGATTCCCGGCGGAGCTCACGTAGTCTTGGGCCTACGTTAAGCAGTAGGTTCACTTCTCACATAGTCTCGCTGCTGAAAGAGGCGCTAAACTCAATATATATATGTGACATGACATATCTAAAAAACCCAGGAACATTTCTACATGTTTGCCGTGTCCACTGACAATACTCCATACGGTGTAACTTGTCGTTTGCAGTAAGGGCTTGAGTTAGAGTTATGTGATAGGCACGATATTTTACCTTTTTCAAGAGGCTAAGGGTAGTTCTTCTAGGTATCTCTATTTCCCTCTCCATCTGCCTACTACTAATATGGGAATTGATGTGAATTGCTGCTAAAATAGTTATCATTCGTGCATCATCGTCTTAGTTGCGAGCTGATCTTACTCGCATCAGGCGACCCTCACGGACTCTTACTTCAATATGTCGGATCACTGTATGGTTTGGTGGCCGTCGATCTGGATAACGTGTTTTATATAAATCAGCAGCTTGACGATAATTTTTGCGACATTCATCCAAAATAAGTAGCATGTCAACAATTTCGTTTGGAGTATAATCAGTCATATTCTTATGAGCGACAATATTTCAGACAGTCAATAAAAAGAAAGTAAGAAGTACAACAACTAATACTAATTCGTAGAGATAATAAGAATACGTACGAAAAAGTGTTTGTCCGACAGTTACATAACTAGTCACTCTACACTTTTGCTTTTGGCACATCTGCTACTAACACTGTCTCTCATTTAACTCATTTAACAGGGTTCGTCTGTAGAAGTTTGGTTCGAAGCTTAGAGGCAGCATTTACTGTACCGGTGTGTGTGTATTGGGCACAAGTGTCTGTTGAACCAATGCGAATGAGGCAACGGGGGTGCGTCTGCTCTATGACGGCGTCCTACACAAGGATTCAGGAACAACGCTAATAACCGCAATTACTACTAACGTTTTTGTGTACAAAGTAATGGTACTTCGTTACTTCATAAGTCAAACAACATTGTTTTATTTATTTTCATTTCTGAAACTATATTTTTCAGATGAATTTGAGAGTATGGCTTAGAGCTTTAGTGCTCTTGCGCATTTTGCTGTAGTAAGAGACTTTAATTTAGTTTATCACGTTTAGTCGTCTAAATCCCAGGCCGGACTACAGAAGCACGGATGAGGAGAGTCAGTACCCGAGGCCTTTTACAGACGGTTCCATCCTGACATTCGTCCAGTGGAACTTAAAAAAAGGTGCTCGCACTCAGAATGTCCGACCGGACAACGGTTCGGGCGTACGCTTGATCTACCCAATGCTGTTTGGAAGGCAGACTTCAGGGATAGAGAATTGGTGCACTGAGTTAATGCGGATGGCCACAGTTAAATTTTGATTAACTATTAGCACTCGTGTCATATTGTGAGTTTCAGGGCTGAAAGGGTGCGTACGTATATCCCGAATTTCTTTCCGAATAACCAGTACGCATTGCGTTAAAGTTTCTGTGGCTAAGGAGATTGGCAAATTCACACGTTTGTAAGTTCCAGCAACTGCATTATTCGACAACTTCTTTCGCAAAACGTTCCTTCTGTTTTCGCATCAAATCATACTCAGCCATACAGATATGCGTTACCATTCACATAAAATTTCACCTTTTTTTAGTCACTATAGCGTCATCCTTACAAACAAATGTTTCAACCACACCGTACCTATTTGTAGCGTAGCTTTAATTTGATAATTAAAGTAGAGTTCTGATATGAAATTTCACAGTTACTTTTCACCCTACACACATATAGAGCACAGGAGGAGATTATTTTGCAGGACTTGGATATCTCTCTATACAATATGGCAATTTTACTCTAACATTTTTACCTCTGTTGTATCATTCTCGAGCCATGGAATACCGTCTGTGGTTTACCTATTTGAGTTTGGTTATTTTCATTTATCTCTAACCGAATTCATACTATGGGCACTAGACGTTTTCTTAGACACAGTCACCATATCTTGGCGATCATTTTGAAAACGGTGTCTTATGTCGAAAATATTCTTACAGAAGCTGTTTAATATTCCTTTGTATATCTAACGTGATGTTACTCGCTTCAAGTTGCTATTTGAAATTTTCAAGTTGGCCCCGGATAGTCTTGAGTTGGCCCTTGGAGTCACCACGACAACACCTCTCAATGTGTCTTACTCAGTTACCTACTCCAGTTTTTCTTCTGTTGGTTTATCTCCAATCGCTCTCATACTACGGGCACTATAGCTTTTCTCTGACACAGATACTATGTTTCAGCGTCCTTTTGAGAACAGTGCCATTTCATCTCAATCGTTTTCCGCTGCAAGATGTTCGATTTTGCAAGATTTATCGAACGAGGTACCACTCGACTCATGTCTATTTGAAATTTTGAAGATAGCCCCCAAGAGCCTTTCAGGGAGGCCACTGGGATCACAGAGACCACACCATTCGATATGCCCTATGATGTTTACGTATTTCAATTTTGTTCCATTCATTTACCTTCCATGGTTTTCATACTACGGGTACTGGAGTTTCCGAACCATATAATGGCGGCCATTTTGAAACCGGTGCTCCATATGGAACATCTTTTGATACAGCGTTACTTAGTTTTTCAAGACCTTTCGAACGAGGTATTACTCGACCCATATTCCCATTTGACATTTCAAAGTTACCCCCCGTTACACCCATTTAGAGAGGGCGGAGAGGGGTACTTTTGGCGGAATTGGGTTCCCCCTTAGCAATATATAACGTGTACTTGAAACACTTCTTCTATGTTTTACCATTTTTTAAATATTTCCGTGGATTGATTACAATGACCCACCCTGTATATATACATATACATATATATACATACATATATATATATATATATATATATATATATATATATATATATATATATATATATATATATACTTTAAAAAGGACAGACAAAAATGCATACTTTACTGTGAAATACAAATTCACAGACAACGCTTTTATGTAATATTTTAACCAAACTTTAAATTCACTTACGCATGTGGATGCTATGACATATTTTATGATGCTTGATGTCAAATAAACTGTACTCGTATTTGTGACAAAAGCTTAAGTAGCGAATAGCTGTAGAGAGAGCTGTTCGTTTTTTAAAAAAATCGTAGTTCAGCTGCTTTTCTGGAAAACTAGCTAGTAGCTGTAGTGAGTTACAATTTTACCATGTAGCTGTAGCTGTAGTGCAGCTACCTTTGAAAAGTAGCTTTCCGATCAATGCACGTAGTAAAATATTGTTGGCAAATGGCGAATATATAATATACTTTCCTTCTAAGGGTGCGTCTCGGGTCTATTTTCGCCGTGCTTCCTTGCCTCGATTTCAACAAGTGGTGAAAGGAAATTTATCATCTTTTTTTCAGTTGGTTTTCTGTATGCTCTGAAAACCCTTAAAATTAGGAATATGATTATGAGTACTCGGGTCATAACAAAAGGAGGAGCAAGTAAACCATGGCCTTACTCACCTGAACCGATGAAAATTACTAAGCACTGCTTAAATCCATTAATTTCCAAGATAGATATGCAAAATCTTTATCGAGTGAGAAAAAGTGATGTCAACCGGTTCGGCTGCAGCCCTGAGTCAGAGGCTCAGCTCGAGGTTCCACTCCATTCAACTGAGCCAATAGCTTTAGTCGGTTTGATTGGAACGAGGCATTGGCTCGGTTCGGCTCGGCTTAAGTGAGTCATCGACTCGAACGGACTTGGTTGCAATGAGCCTTCAGCTCGGCCAAGGTGAGCCATCGCCTCGGTTGGGGTGAGCCATCAGCACGGTTCGCCTCAGCTCAGGTGAGCCATTGCCTCGAGTCGGCTCGGTTGGGATGAGCCATCGACTCGGTTCGATTCGGCCCAATTGAGCCGAGAGCTTGAGCCGGCTCGGTTGGGTTTGCTGTTGTCTCGGCTCACTTTTAGGTTCGGCTTGGTGGTGTCTGAGCCGTGAGCCGAGCTGCTCGAGCAGTTGACAACACTAGTACTTTGATCTTGAGGCGAAATCGATTTGAAATCAGCCCAGAACCACACCTCATCTCGACTTACAAAATACTCATGTGATGTTATTTGGGGTAAGGTGACGGCCAATGTTTCATGAAACTGAGTGCATTCTTGGGAGATAGACTCTAGCAAATGGTGATACTATTGAGAGCTATTAAGAGGTTTAGTGAAAAAATGTCAGTACGTTGTGAAAAACTATCTAAAATGATTTTGATGCACCAAGATAACAAAGTCCATAGGTGTAACAACAAACAGTGAGGATTTTTTTCTATTACTTAATAATAATAATAATAATAATAATAATAATAATAATAATAATAATAATAATAATAATAATAATAATAATAATAATAATAACTGCGTTCCGGTAATAATGAAGGAGGTATTCGGAATGATGGTGATCTTCAGAACACTAAAACTCCAGATTTATCTTCAGATTTACCTATAACTTACGGATCGATGAAAGAAGTGATTCCTGAGGAGGAATCACTTTGGGATATATAGAAAAGGTTTTATGCCTTTACACCTTCTTACTTTTGGATATATTAAAAAAAAGTAGTCCATCTCCTTCGTGCAATACATGTACTGTAAAAGTGTACGGCAAGAATAACAGACAAATAAGAAAATGAACAAATAGAGCATGCAGTGAGAATTAGAACCAAGTTCAAAAGTAGTAAATTCGCACAGAAACTAAGAACTTATCACGCATGGCTACCAGAACAACTACGAGGTTTTGTTAAAACTTTATGAGTAGAGAACGAACTTGTCAACAACTCTTCTTTTTTTTAAAACAAATTTTGTGGTCAAAAAGCTTGTGTTGTTTACCTACAACCAAACCTTTTGCTTTTACCAAATACTATGATGTTCTAAACGTATCATTACATTAAATTACAAAACAAGAAAACAAACAAACAATAAAGAACTGAGTATTTCAAACAGCAAACTGTGACCTGTGTTCGGAAAACCCGTTATTTGTTCCTACTACTTCCCCTACCATTACTTAGAATGCGTTGTTGCAAAACCTACAATTTTAAGGTACTTAGAAAAGTTCGAAACGAACATTTTAACGAAAGCAAACTCTATATTATGTGTTAGCGCTACATTAACTTTAGTACATATCACAAGTAAGAATACATGCACAGTTATTGAAGGTGCTCAACATAGTTGCAATTTTTGTAAAACCAAATAGAACAATACTTGTATCTATAAATCTTTAGGATCTTCCAGTTTACAGATGTCAAATGGAATCAAATGTCTCAAACCTTGAAACAAAATTCTGTAATTATCGAGCGTGTAAGCGGACCTGTTTGGAAATCACGCCACCACTGATATTAAACTTCAGCTATATTTCAAGCATGAAATATTACCTTAAAATGGCCTTGTATTCCTTAAATGTCAGTCACGCACCATAAATGTCACGCATGCCGTTCTGTTTCAGAGCATAATCGTGGAACGGAAGACTGGGAAACTTTATTTGTTTCCTTCCATATCATGAAAGTAACGACATCTGCTGAGTGAGTACTATACTACACACATATATGAAGCGTTCAGAACAAGCCGAATTATGACAAATACACAAGTTATGAGAAATTGAGATAAGTTTGGTGGGATCAACTGCACGGAAAAGTTGGCACTTCGTTTATTGTAAAGAGTTATTTACTGTATCTGGACATGAATCATTTAAGCTCTGGAGGAAGTTTCAGAAAGAGATCTTAAAGGTTAAAAGACGTTCAAACTGACCAAAAGTTAACTTGATTCCATTGTGTATTGAACGCCATTTATTGTAAGAATACAACACCGAAAACAATATTCAGATACCATATATTATATTATGTATACATTTTCAACATAACTTACATATAGGAAAATAGAAATAATTGTCGAGATTTAAATGTTCTTTCTGCCTTTGAAACATTTTAAATTACATAGGAAACAGTCATTAGTTTCTTTCTTACCTTTTAACGTAATTCACGTAGGATGGTGAATTAACTCCTATAACTGTGTCTATTTCTTTCTGGACTTTTTTCTGAACTTCAGGATGCAGCACCATATATAAGATTATGAAACTTAACGTGTTACTAGCTGTATCCAAACCACCAAAGAGCATGTCCGTTATTATGTCGTTACAAGATGACTCTGCAAATATTTATGCATAAATATTAAGAGAAAAAGTAACTGTAACAATGAAGAATTGTGTGGTGTGAATACGGCCTTTTATGTGGACTTATGAGAACTGAAAAGAAAGTACTGGCAGTAATATGATCACATTGAACATGAACACACAATTCTGTAGTGTTATTAGCAGACATAGTAAAATATTATTCATAGCACTTATGGTTGCTCGTGTACTATGTGTATGCAGACGAAGACATAGGAGTTAAATGTTGGTATGAAATTATACTACTGTAAGCATGTTTTTTGAATTACAGCAACGCTGCATAAAGATTAAGGTATCCCGTGGAAAAAACAATATACGGTTTCTTGCAGGTCTCCTGGAAATCTCTGATAATGAAATATTTTCCTTTTAGACTGACCTACCCTTCAGAAGCAGCATTTCGATCAAGACTTGAAAAAACTAAAGATTTACCACGTGCACAAATCCTGTCCACGAAGCGCAGTAATCGAGTTGGTTTTTCGGTGAATCAGGGCTGGATAGCAAGGGAGCTAGTAACAGAGGTACGACGAAAGCACATCATATGTTTTATGTTTTTTGTTACGTGCTAGGAGTCTAAAAATCGAATCCTGTTCAACACTTTAAAATTTTAAAATTTACGCTCTTACAAGTGGCCGTGTGGAGCGTTACAAGGTAGGAGCACAAGCGTTTCTTGATCTAATCATCGCCATGAATTGAACCTGGTACAATTATAAAAGCTTGAATTGAAAAATTTCAATGAATGGTGTCACTCTCGTTCTCCAGCTGGATCCCCATAATTTCCTCCAAAATACCTGAAAGCTTAAAGCAATTCTTATATTATTCCATCTTACGGTTTCTCCTAACTGGACAGTAAATATCGCGTTTTACCAGCGGTTCTGATAACAACATCTTAATTCCGCTTTATACAGAGAGGGAGAATAGTTCCATGCACGTCCTATTATTATGCTGTAAGGCAATCTCCGTAGTCACAATTCTGCTTTTTGAAATATAAAGCCCGTGAGCCGCCCTGCACTCTACAAATATGATCCCTGTGACTTTGGCAACTTCTCTAACTGAAGGAAGTACTTAGAAGACAACACTTTGTTATCGAAATCATCCTTTCGTATGAGATAGTAGATCTTATCCTGAAAATTGATAAAACTAATGCTATTGCTGATGGCAGTGGCGTAGGGAAGGGGGGGCCCGGAGGGGCCGGGCCCCCCCCAAAGAGGTCCGACAATGTACTTTGGTGCTGTGATGTTTGTAATTTTTTATATATTTTTATGTTTATATATTTTTTTGTTTGTAATTTTTCTATATGTACCTATAACAGCACTTGGGCCTTCCCCAAACACACATCCTGGCTACGCTACTGGCTGATGGTCAGGGACTTGCAGCGTTGTAAAATTAAGTCATAAATATGACTGGGATAGACATTGGTTCCATGTACTAGTTTGTAAGATCTAAAACAATGGATTTAACTCTATAGATGTGTTATCGTGACTTTTTCTAATCAACATAGTTATGGCTTTATGTTAAATCATCCTTAGTTTAATTTGATCAGTTCAATTCCATCGGCGGTAGTGGAACAATAATGCAAAAAAAAAATAATTATTATTATTTTATTTATCTCCTAAACTGTAAATGTTAAAGAACACTAATGATGGATTTCAAGTATTTGGTAATGAATTTATTGATGTATAGTGAAAGATACATAGGTTTCATTTCCTATTTCCATACTGCGATAGATTTGCAAATTATGAATATTATTGAAGGTGGAGGTTGAAAATTTGTCTTTTCTAGTTTTAACGGAGAAATACGATTGTGGATAAAACTTGATTTTGGAACTTTAAATTTATGATAGAAGCAGTGTCCGGCTGTCTGTTATAAGTTTTGCTCCATAACAATCAATATTGAAACCTGAAATTGTAGTATACGTATTTCTACTAAAATTCCGGTTTGAAAAGAACGATATACAGAACTAAAACCTTCATTTGTAAGTTTGATTCTGTATACTTACATTCACGCGTATAAGTCGCTACCTGTTACTATTTTTGTTCTGTATACACAATTTTAAAAGAAGAAACGGATTTTTCATATTACTTGTGATTAACATAGCGTTATGAGAAAACGGAACTTATTGTTGAATTCTATATATCATATGACATTCGATATAGGTTTGAAGTGATATTGTGGTAATGTCACTACCCTCTGATTACATCCTCTATAGGTAATTTTGTCAGCGAGTATCTGATACATTAAGACTTCATTGCCACTCATGGGTTAAGCCTTCGTTACCTATACATGTTGAATTTTCTTTACGGGGGAATTCCAAACAGTTGAACATGAGGTGATTGATCAAGATTCGCCTAATGTGCAAGAAGCTGAAGGTTTCCTCCCAGACCAGATATCTGGTAGGACTGAGTTGCGTGTTTGCATATACTACCCGAGTTCTGTTCTTTCCTCTGTACGACTATAACAAACACAATACATCTGATCCTTGTTGATCAGGGAGAAGTAACTTCTCCTTTTTCCCTACATATCCATTGGGTTAATTTTCATATTTCTCACTGGGAGACATAGTCGTTTTATAAACTTATATTATGTATGCAGTACACAGTCGAATGTCTAAAATATGTATTTATATGTAAATATGTCACACATGTTTGAGTCGTTATTGCATCACTGTAGAATTTTCTGTTTTCTATTTTTTTCAGTAAGAAACAGTCAACGTTAGATATGACACTCTCTAGCGCGAATTCTCTCGTAAGAATTGGTGGTTTTTATTGTACTGCCCTCAAAGCAAATTGGCAGATGCTTTCTTAAAATTACGTAATTCATACTTGTCTATCTCGCGTAGGTCGATGTACCTTGAGCTTGCAATGATAAAATTAAAAGCCTTTTTCCTTATATATAGGGCGATTATAATAAAAGTGCTGCTATTCACAGTGGTCCAGCTCGGGCTGTAATCAGCGTATTGCATTGCAATTTGTTCAATATGTTAATGAGACCATGCAGAAGAGAGATATGCTGGAACAATACATTAGTTCCACTTCCCACCACCAGGGGAAAATGTGGCGCAGTATAAATTTTACTGACTTGGAAATGGTAATGAATGTATGGATAAGACGATTATCTAGGTCATAGGGCTCAAACATGTGAGATAAATGTAATTCAAAGAAGATTAATGGGAGGTTTTTGTAACAAATGGTTCAAAGGGAACAACTACAAGTTATCAAAATTTGAAACTTTGTTTCCATTCAATGGTAACAAATGGTGAGATGGAAATAACTTTATTAACATTTGCGGTTACAATGACTGACTTACATAACATGACCGGCATGGCCACCAGATACATGGAAAAAATGTTGCATCTGCAAAATGGCGTGCACAATAATTGCTTGCAGCATCTTCAGAGGAACTGTTGCAACATGCCTTATGCTACCCCTGAGATTCGGCAGAGACTGCACATTTCCATGGTAGTCTCAAGCTTTCAGATATCCCTCAGCCAAAAGTCACATGGACCGAGATCAGGTGATCTTGCTGGCTACGCATTTGGAAAACCTCGGCAGTGAAGGTTTCACGAAGGAGATCTTTCACATGGCGATTGATGTGCAGTGTTACTCCGTCTTGCAAGAAAACAGTGCTCTGAAAACAGTTTGATGCCTGTAGCGCAGGAATCACATGTCCCACTAGAAGATCTGTATAACGTTCCGATGTCATGGTACAAGTGACAGCTCCTTGAAGAGTCTTCTCCTCAAAGAAAAACAGGCCAATAATGAACGTTCCTGTGAATCCAGACAACACAGTCACGTACGCAGGGTGTAATAGATGCTACTGCACAACATGCGAATTATCTTAGCCCTATGATCAATTGTTTTACGTGTTTACTGCCCTTTCTAGTGTGAAATACGCCTCATGAGTCCACAGCATACACCATGGCCACATGTTATCCACTTCCCTTTGTGCCAAAGCTTTGCTGAGAATCTAGGGCTTTGAGTTGGTATACTGTGAGGAATACTGTTAGGATACCAGTGTAAAGTTACCGTAAGAACTTTCTACACTGTTGACCAATTCACATGACACAGCCTGAGCACTGGTAGCGGAGTATGGAGCACGTGATGCGTTTCCCACAACAACCATAACCTCGTCAACAACCTCCGTTTGAATGGGCTGCCTTCCTCTTCCTGGAGCCACAGGCAACTTACCCATTGTCTTGAATTCTAGTATAATATTCTGTAAGCCATTTCCCGATAGCGGTCCTCTTCTAATTCCTTTCAGATGCCGATATTCCCTTAATGCTGCACTGTAATTGCTCCTGGAGCTGCCGTTGCTCAGTGCTAGAGCGTTCACCTCTGGTTTGTGGGATCCGTGTTTCGATTCTCGCTCGCGGCAATTGAGTTTTGGGGTGGATAACAACGTGTGCGTGGGGTTTCCTCAGATTTCTTCCGTTTCCTCCAACTTTCTTTATTTCACTACGTCATTCATTTTCCATTATTACCGTCTTCTTTAACCTAGCCGGTATAAATATAGGGCGTAAATATGAAAGATTGTAAGTACTCTCGTTCAAATAGACAACTTTTACTATCAGTGCACAGGCTCTCTTATCAATAGCCACTCTGTTCCTCACGCAATAGTGCATATGAATTGAGAGCTCGCGAGTGTTGCGGCCTGTAGAACGCCATATTTTCTCCTGGTGGCGGAAAGCGGAACTAGTACTTTTCCAGCGTATCTCTCTTCCACATTGTCGCATTAGCATATTTACGAAATTTCTATGTAATACGGTGATTATAGCCCTCGCTTGACCACCTTGAAAAATGACACTTTAATTGTAACCACTTTGAATTATCTAACGTATTCTCTTTTCCATATGATCTGCGAAAAAAACTAAATTCCAACTCTTCGACTTTTTTTCAGTTAACAAATTTTAACAATGTAATATTTTATATGCTTACCTGTTAACTTTGAATCTTCCTTCTCCATTTCCTGTATTAAGTAGTCTATGAAGTCTCGTATATTAGTATTATCGTAACTTTTTCTATGTGTTTCAAACATACTCTGCAGTGAGAAGATAACAAAAATGTTTGTGTTAAATTATATTGAAAGTAACTGTAGTAATGTTTCAAAATATAAAAATAGCTGTATTTGCATACAATGGAATATTACTGAATTTGTGCCAAACTATGTTTTCAAGTAATGCAAAAGTACTCTCCAAACTTTGCTTTAGTTATTAGGAATTCTGATTCAGTTGTGATGTTAAATCATAGAAAATCAAAAGATCAAGTAACCACTTTAGAACAAACAATTAAACTATAATTTCCAACTCTGATTCTGATCTTAAATTATTACACGAATAGAGATAAACAAGAAATAACTACATCGAGTCGATTTTCTTTTAATTTTTGAACATCGCTCATTAGTATAATGTATTACAGTTTTGTGAATATATATAATTAACATTTAAATTAAGTCATACATTGTCAAACTATTATCGTAGAAGATCACTTCGTTGCTTCGAGACATTGATTTTGGTTCATTTAAATAACTCAAAAGATTATTTAGTTTGGACATTGTTTGGACAAATTTTTAAAGGCTTGAATATTGAAATCACTAAGTCACCTGATATTTCCCTTTTTACAAAATTTCATAAGCACTATGACGAATTACCTCATATCACTGAATACCCTTTCTCACGATTTGATCCAACTCATTTAACAAAAGTGAACAAAGTGTACTTAAAAATTTACAAAATGATTGTTTCAAAATATGCCAATATAATTGAAAATAAAATGAAAATAATTCAGTGCAAGACACAGTTCTGAGAACTGACTACCTCGAGTTCATTGAACTCTGCACCACAATCCTAGACGGAGAAATATATGGGACTCCAGTTAAATTCAAACAGCCGGGTACTGTTCACAGAGCGAGATGGATGGTTATGCCATTGATCTATGCCATTAAAATGTGTTTATCGGGGAAACATATTCTGAGTACTTCACTATGCCATCATTTACAAAGCTTAGAGACTTTGTCATATTTGTTACTCATGTGTACAGTGCGTGATGGATGACATGCAACTCTGCAGTTTATGCTCCATGGAAGCTCTATGAAAATCTACTGCTGTACAAGAACATAAATCCATTAATTTCTAAGAGTGCGATACGCGCATTTCGACGGCACTTGCGGTATTCAACATCAGAGATGGATTCTCTGAGTCTTTTCAGCAGGGCGCTACACTTCGAATAGAAATGTTCTCTTGCCAGTAGACTCTTTGCTATGAAATCTGTTTCTCCTCTACCAAATCCAAATGAACATTATGGAATAGGATTTCGGAAACCTCGGTTTCCTGAATAAATTACCGATAGTACAAATTACCAATACTACGATTTCGGATACCTCGTATATCTCTAACAGATTTGGTTGGACCGGACTCCTGGTTTACATTTCACACCCTGAAACTCGAAGATAACTTCCTCGGCGACGAAGTTTCAGGTTGGTCAGAAAATTCTTTATTTCGAAACTCACTTCTCAATATCAATGCCGTGAATGTTATCAATGACTCTGCATAACGTAAAATCAAGCTGACTGCGGATTTTTTTCTTCAGCAAAACAAGAGGAACATTTCCAAAACATTCTGCGAGTCGTTGAACAGAATAGGAAAGAAAGCGCAAATTTACGCAAACGACCACGAAAAGACTGGATTCACTTGTTACTTATGGAATATCTTTGTGAGAGTTTAGGTTACAATACGGTAAATGAGATATAATTTTTAAAATATATTGTTTAAATGAGTAAATATGTGTCATCCTTTCAATAAATAAATTTTACTTATCAAATTTGCATTTCAATTTTTTTGAACACACTTTGAGTCTTTGACACTTGTAATATATATTATATTTTAACCACTTTATTTTAATATATTCTTGGCAATGAGAGAATTTGTGTAATCTTTGCAAAAAAATATTTTATTTATCAAACTCGCATTTCAGTTATTTCAATACTTTTCGACACTTCTATTACATGTTTGAGCTGCTAGTGGACCCCTAAACGTTCGTAAATCTTACTAAAATTTTGCACGAATTATTAACTCACGAAATAGAACAAAACTTATTTAGGGACAAGAATCCCTGGTTAATTTTTCAAAATTGTGGGGGTTTGATACATCCTAGTGTACATATCACGTTTCTCGATCTACCGAAACTTACAGGGAAGAAAATATTTCTGATGGTTTGTCTCTTAACTAGGAACATTTGTGAGAACACTCCTAAGTTCTTTGTCGGAATCGAAATTTCAGTAAAGAAACATGATTAAAATTAGATGTCACACAGTATTCTTTGAATTACTAAAAGAACTACTTTCTGTTAGAAGGAAATTTCAGAGAACAGACCTCCAGGTATATTTTAGTTGTAATATGGTCATTCTGCTTCTAAGAGTATATTATTAAATTTAGAGGCTATTGTGTCAGTTAAAGTATTTTGAAAGCATAAGAAATAGCGTACTTTTAGATAAACTGTATCCTTAGGAACTCTTATGTGAATGTGGTGGTACTCAGATTTGTTTACGAAGTCCTCTAAAACATTCGTTGGAATAAATTTAATGAAACTTATTTTATTTATGTGAATTTGATTTAATTAAGTTTGAATAAGAAGACTGCTAAACAAACTGAAAGCATCAAAGTTGGGTCGTTATTTTGTTCGTGTTTCCTTAACCTGAAAGGAAATGGTGAGGGTCTTAACATTCTTACAGTCCGAAACTGGAAGAAGTCATTCATTGATTTAGTGGATCATTTAAACTTTGAATGAACAAAGCAAGTTTCTGCTTCAAAGAAATCGAAGGAAATAGATTTCACCTGTTAATCAGTGTTTTGCAGACCTAGCCTTATGTTTTAATTCATGCACTGTGTATTTTCCTAAAATGGTTGAAGTTACAGCGTGTAATACCTGGATATACTTTCCAAAACACTGTTTCATCCTTATTTGATGATTATACCCTGTAAACTCTGGAGCAATGAATCGTAATGCAGGACATCCATTTAAAATTCCTCCTGATCTTACGGCTGCGACTTCGATTTCTTCAGTAGCATGTATCAATTCAAGCAGCAATGGGTCATCGTAACTAAAGGTATGCCCTGCAATGAAGCCCCACAGACAATTCATAACGGATGCGTGAAATGTGTGATCCATTAGAACTCCCTTGGTTCCGTATTCCATATTTATGTGTTGCAACATTTCTGTTAAACGTACACCTTCGTGTATGATAATTGATTCCATAGAATTCTTTCCAAAGCCTAAATTGTTCAACATTTTCACGCTTAATCTTCTATGTTCAAACCAGGTTGATCCATTCGTGCAAATAATTCCTGAAATAAAGGAAGCATATTTATAATAACAATATATGCAGTTAGCTTGCAGATTGTCACATACTCGTAGATAAACAAAGCTGTTTGATACAATTTTCAAATAAAAAAGTAGAGTAGGCAAGTACATGTTTGAAATTTCAGTTTTATTTCGAAAATAAGAATTATAGTGCCCGTTATTCAAAAATAAAGTACACCTCTTCTTGTTAAGATACTCTAATTTCATTTTAAAAGAATTATTTTTATGGTTAGAAATCATATTATGATCAATTTTCAAAGGCCATGCATATTTTCCAGTTAATATGCTTAACACATTCTAAAGTTATGAACAAAAGAATGTGTAGAATGATTTGTACACTGACATAACATGAGAACCTTGGTGTGAATGTACTATTCATGTTGGTCCCTGGTAACACGAGTTCTCGTAAACTTAAGGCTTTTCTGAATGAAGTTATTCCGATTATACAGGCATTATATTTGTTTCGTAGATTCTTCGTAAGTGTTTGTAAGTAAATTTTAAGTAAAAGAGAGGAACATACAGAGTATGAAATAAGGAGAAGAAGCAAATAGGTAACTAGCCATTCATATAATACAATTGTGACAGGCAAATCAAAATATTACAGTGCCGTTATGTTTTGTAGACATAGAACTTACAGGTACATTGTTGCGCGTATACTGTCAACTCTTCCATTCTAGTTCAGTTAGATTAGGTCAGAAATTAGCAAATCCCGAACAAAATAAGTAACTTTTGAGATTCGGGAGGTACGTTCCTCTAATTGCAAGGAGTAATATCCCAAAACTGCCCGCACCTGGAACTTGTGCGACATTCAAAATGGCGGTCATGTTCAATGTGGCGGATCATATTTGTACGCCAAACTTTTCCCCCCATTTTTAACGTTATAACAATTCGATTTGAACCGTACTTGTGTATCTCATACATAAATTCCTGACCCATGCATTAATGTAAGGTGGCACCAGTAGGATATGTGACAATATTGCCATCTCAGATTATTTGTAAAGAAACTGATTTTTTTAAAAAAATATTAAGCAACTTTATTTTCTGTCTGTATAATATAGAAAGAAAGAATACATATGACATGTCCATAGATCCTGCGTATCATACGCTTTCAAACCAGTTATAATTGGTTGTCCTTTATAATCAGAAACTTCATGCCAAATAAGGGCTGCAGAAGTCATATAATTCTTGGCAGGTGTCAAAAGATTAATGGCTCAACTCCTGCCATCAGTATTCTGATGACATGTTTTTCTTGTAACTTTTTGATTCACGTGGAATAGGTATGTGCCTTTGTAATTTGATACCAAAAGATCCAACCTATGGTGTATTATTCAATACTGCCGCCGTCAACTGTACGCCAAGTACGTATTCTCTTCTCGTCTCTAGATTAATAATAGAGTTTTAAAACTTCTATCCTACATTGTTAAATATTTGCACATATAGTACTATACAACAACATTCCTTATCTATCCCGACACAAACTTTGCTGGTTTTCTATATTATGAGTACATACTGTATATAATAACATATTATAATGAAATTGAGGTTTACTGAATATTTTATTACTATACTTCGGCGGTGGGTATGAATTCATCTTACTAAACTTATAACGACTTATCAATAAGATAGTCGTAAACCTGGTTCGTTTGCTGAGATAAAAATCCGAAGTGGTAGTAATTCTTTGGCATAAAAATATTAGCTTCGATATTTTTAATACCATTAATCTCACCTTTTTAATAAAAATGACAATGTCTATAAACAGTGTTAAACTGATTTATTATTTGATATAACTTAAATATCCTTTTCGTAAAACTGTTAAGTACACAAACTCACTGACTAGGTAACCATAAAACATGTCTATATCAACAACTATCCCATAATAATCTCATACATATATTAAAAACATTCTTCTTACGTTAATATGAAATTAACGTTCTACTAAGTATAGTGCATACGTATGAGTACTTTCTGCCCAAGGTACAGGTAAATATTACACAAGCCAAAGTATTTTGTTATATAAAAATGTCGCTCGACAAAGGGACTGAATATAAAAGTCATGAGTAGGCTTGGCTTTTATCTTCAAGAACCACTGGTCCGTTTACATTAATGTTCTTACATAGCTTGTGTCCAACATATTTTAATCGCACCTTGTATATTTATTCATTACATTTCACATATACACATATATATATATAATTACATTCATAACAATTCTTTCATTTCATCAATATTTATATTTAATTACATTAGTTATATTTATTTCATTATTATCCATTATATTATTATTACATTTTCTTATTAAAATATCGTTGCTTATTTAATTAGTCGTCGACGGGTGCGATTTCAAAAAATGTAAAGGACAAACGTGGGTTACAAATAAGATTAATCTTTGCGGGCGCATTAAATAACAAACAAGTTTGATGTTGCATTTAAAGATATACATAGTAGCACTAAGATGTTATAATAAAGAAGAATCTCGTTCAAGTTAGTCGTTGAATAATTAGTTTTATAGAATAGAACTTCTTTTTAACGTAATCTTTGACAATTAAGTTTTCAACACAAATCAATCTAATATAAATAATCTTTGCTTTTAATTAATTATAAATCGAATTATAATTCCTCATATTAACAAGAAAGAATAAAAAATCATTTGAAAATTAATTTTGATTAATGAAAATTAAAGAGAATTAAACTGAATAAAAAATCATTTGAAAATCAATTTTCCAGTCTACTTAAAACTCTATTTAAGCATTTCAAGTATTTTTAAGAATCGTTTTCATTATTGATATTAACACATAAACTTTAAAATGAAATTTACAAGAATCTATAACTAACATGAATTTAACCTAATTTCAGTAACGGTAATCAGGTTACATTCGAACTTGCATACGGTTCTAATAACGTACACTGTACTGCGCTATCATGATTAGGTTCTACTTCATGTCGTACACGTCTTTCATAGTGATTTTGATTTTGGTATGAAGTCCCATCTCTTGATCTCCAATTACGTCTATACACGTAGTTCGCTGTGTTTCTGGAATTTCGCTCAGTACTTCGACTATTTTTATATCTACTGCTGTTGGGTGATCTGACATCATAATTACCATGATTAGTTAGGTTAGGCGGATTCTCTACATAACCTTGTCTATTTTGCGCATTTTGATTGCTAGAGTATACTCGGCTTAGGTTAGGTTCTGTATTATTCACACTCCGAATATTTAAATTCCGAACAGGCACCAAATGATCTGAATTATTCTTATTTTTACCTATTCCTGATTGTGGATTCATGGCATGGTATTGAGTTTCGTAGCATTGGACAAGCATCAATAAATGGCTGAAACTCATACACTGTGTGGAAAATAAGATCTGTTGCAATTTAAATGGAAGCAAATTTCGAATCGATGCTATTATTCTCGATTCCGATTGCAAAGGATTAACGACCTTTAATTCGTTGTAGACATTTACAACAAATTCTACAACAGATTTGTGCAATCGAGGATTGAAGTGTTGATTTCTAAGGGTGGCATCTCTATTTGCCAGCAAAAAGTCATTTTCATAATTTGCGATTAATTCCGCTTTGAATTCCTCATATGTACTAATGTGATCACGTATTGCCTTAAACCATAAGGAACAAGGTGGGAGTAATACATGGGGTATTAATTTCATATATTGTGATCGATCGATAGACATTATATTGCATTCGTCTTGGAATTTCTCTAAGAAAGAAGTAGCATTCTCATTACACTTACCACTGAATTTGCTCATAGCTCGAATTTCACTCATTTTAACACTTAATTTGACCTTCTTTTTCTCATTCCTTGTTCTTGTTGAGTGATAGTTCCTATCCGTGGCATGCTGTGTCGTCACACCATCTATGTTTCGCTCATCAGTACTCTTCGGACAACTTTCTTCTAGTATAATATCTTCATCAGACCCCGGCGAAGGCGAGTTCATCTCTGGTAAGTGGGGAAATTCAAAGCGATCACTACCCAAGTTATTACGGTAAATGTTGTCTTTCGCCTGTAACTTTCTAATTTCTTCTTGAATAGTAGCTAACAACTCTGTATTTACACGTATGTTATTAGAGTTGTTGCTGACCTGGATCTTTTGCTGTTTAATGGAAGATTCTATTACTTCTAAATCTTTTTTTACAGCACAGATTTCTTGATTTTGGTGATTGTGCTTTTCTTGACAATCATCGGATATCCTTTTTAACTTTTCCTCGAACTGTGAGGATATGTCGTTCACCACCTGGACAATTGTCTGTTTTGTTTCATCTGATTTCTGTTCTATCCGTCTACTTAATTCTTCATATTGCTTATTACCTTGGTCGAACTTCTGTTCCATTTCGTCAAACTTCAGTTCTATCTTCTGTTCCATGGTCTTGTTAGATTCGTTGAATTTCTGTTCTATGGTCTGCTTTAATTCTTCATTTTGCTTCTTTATCTCGGTAGACATCTGCATTAATTGTCGCTGTACAGCTAACAAGAGTCGATCCTCTGATGACAAACCGGGCGTTACACTAGTTTCACCTTGGTCACTAGTATTTGATTCCTGCTGCATTGTTTCGTTGTCCATTTTTCTTATGATTACTTTACCACTTCGCAATATGGTTAAGTTCGTATTCATTAACTGTAATATAAAAGTAAATTCAACCTTACTCTTCTTCTTCGGGAACTGAATTTACAAAGTCCCGGGTTCCGGCACCAAATTTTTATAACGACTTATCAATAAGATAGTCGTAAACCTGGTTCGTTTGCTGAGATAAAAATCCGAAGTGGTAGTAATTCTTTGGCATAAAAATATTAGCTTCGATATTTTTAATACCATTAATCTCACCTTTTTAATAAAAATGACAATGTCTATAAACAGTGTTAAACTGATATATTATTTGATATAACTTAAATATCCTTTTCTTAAAACTGTTAAGTACACAAACTCACTGACTAGGTAACCATAAAACATGTCTATATCAACAACTATCCCATAATAATCTCATACATATATTAAAAACATTCTTCTTACGTTAATATGAAATTAACGTTCTACTAAGTATAGTGCATACGTATGAGTACTTTCTGCCCAAGGTACAGGTAAATATTACACAAGCCAAAGTATTTTGTTATAAACTCTTGGAAACATTGCCGATGATATCTTCCTTTTGCTGCAACCAAATGTATAATGTTGTCCAGCCTGGTCTGTACAGCTTCTTTCCATTGGTCACTGCGTGCATGTGCATATGAGGATATGGCGTCTTTCACGTGCAGAGGTGTTACCAAAGAGATATTCTTTCTATAAACTGAATATTTCTTCAATATCAGCTGGCTCACACTAATAGATACAGCGCAGCTTATTGTCATCTTTTACAGTTTGTGGAGAACAGGCTTCTGGAAACATGCTATGTAACTTGGACGTGTAGAGATTTTTGATAGCCACTGTGAATTGCCACTGGCAGGAGCTGCTTGAGAGTGTTCGCAAATCCATTGCCTCTCTTAACCCTTGCCGCGATAATTGTCTTAAGGCCTCTTTCGACTTTTCGACTTCTTTGTTTCCAAAGGATTTAACGCATAATATACAGTTATAAATTTCAATTAGTTCCAAAATGAGAAATGGATGATGCGATTGCTTGAACTATGAGCTTACATCACCGTTATACACCTGTAAACAGAAAGAGCACATACCTTCAAAATTAAACCTTGTTATAGTGAACATAACAACACATAACAATAAAATGCACAACAACATAGATGGTGGAAATTATAGTTATTAACGTATTTGATGCCCGTCAGGAGTTTTAGACTTATGCAGACCTTATATTGTATGCCTCCTGTGAGCCTTCTAATTATAGGAGAACAACGAATAATACATCGTTGAAAAGGGTGCAGAATGTACATTTTCAAGATATATTCTTCGTACTTATTCTAGTATTATCACGCAATCAGAAAACAAAAATATTTGAGTTGATCTTTTAAAATGTACATTTTTTAATATATAATCTGCTGCTTCCAAACTACACTAATCCATACGCCAGACATTTATATACAACATACCCAAGAAGTGTTGACATTGATGTAAAATAACGTGTAAAATATGGGAGAAAATTTTGGAATACAAGCGATGGCAGCCATATTGAGCATGGTGCTCATTTTGAATGACGCACAATTCCCAGCTACGGGGACCTTTTGGTTGTGACTTCTTTGCACGAAAGGAACTTATAACATAACAACTGATGAATTTCCGGGTTTCGACCCCAACTTACAGGACTATTCTACGCCATACCATTCCAGTTTTATCACTGTGTTATTTGCTTCTTTTTCCAGATTCTAAAGCCATCCCCTTTACATCATACAGTGGACCAGTTGTAAATGGATGGATCAGTGTGCATTTGATCTCTGTGTGAACTTTGTTTTCCTTTTATCCGGTGTTACATTAGTATGAGTCGTCAAATTAGGATATTACAAGATGGAAAGCAGAGTGTCAACCGCGCTACATGCATTATCTTTAAATGTTCCTTTCAAATTACCCACTGTGGCCAGTATGTATAATTTCAACACTTCAGCTGCGCAGTAATCAATTTATGTTGCTATTATTTCTTAACATTCTATCACTCATATATCGATATACGTTTCTTAAACAGCTTGTTCTAGAAGAAACTTTCCAAGCCTTCCTAACCAAAAAAAAGTCACCTTACTCCTTCTGTGTCGTTTAAAAAATCCAGATACTCCGTTGCGACTAAGGCAGCACGCTAGGTGGCCATTTCCTCAGCTCATTGGATTAGTCATCGACAATATCATCCTGTGTTGTCTAATATAACAGAGTACTTCATTGTTATATTGCACTATCACTCTCTTTACTTCAATATATAAACCGCTAATCTCCACCCTAGACTTCCAATCTCACACTCATTCTTTCAGTATATTTTATAAAATTTAAATTATTACATAGTCATTACAACAATATTCACATCCGTTCGGATAATCAGAAACAATTTCTTTGACTTTATCAGAACTACTACCGGAGGTCATATTTTCATATATAAAAGCCTACTAGACTTATCAGTGAAACCAGAGCAGACGTAGCGATTTCTTGTGTCAATCTATCACAACGAATCTTGAGAATCTAAATTCTAGAGGACCTGTCATCTTCCCATCAAGCTTGACATCAATCAACCACAGACTCATTCTCTTCTATTATTGTCAGAACTTGGTAGTATTCCATGCTTTGATCAAGCGAAATAGGATGATTATTGTCCAACAATTACTACCGACTAAGCTAATTTCGACCTTCCTATATTAGGCCTTTACAATTGCATCTTCGGCATCTCCTGCCGCGTACGCCATGATTCTGAACTTCAGATACCAACAACTGCACTCTCCAGTTCGTATCCACGCTTACCACATAGATACTGACCTCTCATACATCGCTTCAAAGAATTCTTTCGTTAGCGTACTAATAATTCCCAAGATCTTCGGTATTGGATCAAGCTCAACGAATAGTCAGCAATTAGGTCAAGCCACATAAAGTCACTGGTGAAAAACTTTAACAACTTAGTAGAAACTTCAACCCAACTAAGAGCTAGAGGTGCCCTCATATCCAGACGGGGAAGTTCGTCCTCTACCCGTTACTAGTTATTGACTGCAACATTCATACAAATCAAGACAAAGCCAATACTTTTGCTGACCATCCGCAGACTATACTCAACTTGTTTCCATAAGATTTTCCTCGAAGGCTCCCTACTGATCTCGTAAGCTTACCTTATCTATCATATATCTACAACCAAAAGAAACGAACATTCCTTGCAGCAATAATGCTCTCACAGATCTTATCCACCGCTGATGTCTCATATGTTGTAAATTGCAAAAGTACTACAGCCCCTGACAAGAATCGGAAAATTTACTCCGACATCAAAAACCACCTTACTGTCTTATGTTTCGCTTGTATCCGATATATATTTTTTCATCGCACTGGCCATGTACTTCCAGACTGGAAGATTTTCTCTACTGTAATGTTTCTAAAGAGTAACAAACCTCCAGATTCTGTTGTATTTTACCAACCAATCCAGTTAACCTCCATATATTGTAAAATTCTTGATCACATCATTCTCAACAAACCCCATCATTACATTCCTCTTTATAATTCGTTAGCAGTGCATCATTCTGGTTTCGACCTCATTTTAATATCAGCGACAAACTGCTAAGATTCTTACATCTCCTTATAAATAAAAGCTTTCCTTCACCTTGTATCGGGTATTTCGATCTAGAAAAAGCTTTAGATGAAATGTGCCACTTTGACACTTCTCAAACCCCCTTTGACACTGCTTTCTGGTAAGGTCCAAGCATCAAACAAATTGATTCTTCTTTAACATAGCATCTGAGGTACCCGTTGATAGTACATTCAGTGGTGACACTATATCAACTCCAGTAAAGCGCAGGCAAATCTTTGTTCCAGTTTGCAAGCGCTTCTAAGCCCAGTAAAATCCAAATCTTTTTTATATCAATGTCTTTGACACACCAATCCACCATACCAATCAGATCACTTACCATCACTACTGACAAGGGAACATCTTATATTGATAGTAGCATTGCCCAATCAAACAATGCACAATCAATTGATGAAAAGTGACGAAAAGTGTGAAATCCAAACTTCTACAGGCCGACACCCAGAAACACACGAGATAGAGATGAAAGAAGGATCTAGAATCATGTGAAGATAGCAATGCAAAAGATAGACTGACAGAGAAGAAACTTCAAAATGATTAGAGTAATCAAAATGACATTTACACAACAGTATTGTGATTAAACATTGTATCCACAGACATGCTCAATAACGTCGTATGAAATGCAGTGTTTCACACTGAGCACAAAATGAAGTTTTGTGAAATGGCACGGAACATAAATTACATCATCTTGAAAATCTAATTATCAGTAGAACTATACCTGTGAAGTCGTGATGAAAAGTGTTGCCAACATTTGAGGATAGCCTATATGAATTCTTATATGGATCTCGGATGTAGAATAGTACATATAGTACACGATTTGAACTAGTTGAAAGCAAAATATGAGACGACAAACAAGAATATAATCACTGAAGTTCAAAAATAACGCACGAAGCACAGTGTCGAACAATTTTTACCAAAAGAAAATGTCAGAATAGTACTAAAACACAGCACGTAAGCTGAAATGATCCATGCCCTTGGATCACCAAGTGGTCTGCAGGCTCGCTGCTGGTGCACATGTTCGATTTCCGATTGGAGTGTTCTGCAACTTAGTAGTATTTGGAATCCTACATTAAGCTAGATGTCAGGTTGGATTTAGGGGCGTCAATTCGGAATTCATATAGACCTATCCTCAAACGTTGGCAGCACTGTACATCAAGATGTCACAGGTATAATTCTACTAGTAATTAAAGTTTCTAGATGTCATAATTTGTGTTCTGTGCCACTTAACAGAACTTGATTTTGTGCTCAGTTGGCAAGACTGCATTACATATGATGTTATTGAACATGTATGTGGGTACAATATTTACTTGCTATACTTTTGTGTAAATATCATATTGATAGCTTTAAACATTTTAAAGTTATTTCTTTGTCAGTGTAACTTTTGGATTGCTATTACAGCTATGTGAGTAATAAAGCCTATTACAGCTCTTAATATCCATAAGGGCTTTCATATCCAAGCTTGTCGTATGGCCACTCTACCTGGATTGCTGCATTATTTTCATCTATGCCAAACTGTAAGTTTTCAAGCGTCATACCTCCCGTTTAGCTTACGAAATAAAGTTTCTGAATCCGGCTTGAAAGAGAAATTTTAAATTACGGTTTCAAAATCATTTAAGTGGAGCGCTTATTCTATACTTGTACAACTCTTTGTTTAAGCAGTACATTCCAACAATAGATTATGACATTCAAGTAACCATGGTACTTAGGGTTTGCAGTTGCGAGTAATACGTTTAATATATTTAAGCTAATAATAACCAAATTATCGTATTCTACGTATAATAAGTGTTACTGATCCGTAGTAATACGTACTGACTGATCCAGTGCTTGCATAATTTCGAAAGTGAAATCCAAAACAAAGTATATCTTGTAGCTAAACTTTCATTACACTGCCATGGGTAGACTAGCTATTGATTCGGATATTACGCAGATTTTCTTTCTAATATCATGTGCAATTAAATTTAGCGTTATTAAGAATGATGTAGCCTCTAAATATTAGTAAGTTTTGAATTTTATGTCTCCCTGTTTCCCTTCACAAGTTCATCTGTTAATTTAAAAATTACAATATGAATATTTCAAGTAAGAATTGAATAAACAAGTAAATATTAAATCCTCTGGTACAGGTGCATTTAATTTCAGCAGAGTACCCGAATTATTCTTTTAGCACGTTGGCATGCCTAAATTTAGTAGGTTAGTTTAAATTTCTGAAAAACGATTGTGCATTAGGTTGGAGCGTTTTGCACTTTTGCTCGAAATTCGATGACGGCTAGTGCGGAAAAGGTGTCATTACTGACACCGACCTTACTGACTTTGTTGATTATTTTGGACAACCCTTTACACTGCTCATACGGACTTAAAGTGTTTAATGTGTTTGGTTAGGCAACTTGCCCAACACCAATGACAGAAAAGCTACTTGTGGTAGTTTTAAAGTCACCTGATCGCTATAATACAATTATTTTACTAAAAGAAACTTGTAGCAATGCCAGTAAAAAATTTTAAAATGTTTATGAGTCAAGGTACAGCCATATTAGCTCAGTTGTTGGAATTAATGTCCAGATTTTGTTTGGAATGCCATGCTAACGATGATTATAGACATAGTTCTTGATATAACCCGATTTGGTTTTGGCAACTCTTCGCTTGTTATGTACACCGACAACAAATGCCATGTAGCGGCAGTCTACACAACTTCGTGGTTGCTTACTTTGGACACGCTCTTCGAGCCTCGTCGCAACGTCCGGCTCCGTCCAGAAGATTCGCGCACCTCCCACTTGCCTCACTGGCTCCAGATCTACACGTTTCTAGAATATTCTCGCTCGAAGTTCGGTGGTGGTATTAATATTGCGTTCTTCGGCCAACCAATCCAACAGGCCAGTTTATTGCCGCTTTATATTGAACGGTTTTAGTTCGCTAATGTTTCTGTTAAGATATAGAGTTAGTGCATTCTACCTAAAGTTAAAATCTTCTTAGTGCGATACGATTTAGAGACATTTTGTATACTTTGGTTTCCAAGTTCGGAAGCAATGGAAAGCAAGATGAAGAAAAAGCCTCATAGCAGACCAACGCGGGAAAGTGTGAAAAGAGGCTTATTTGGCACTCCAAGCGAAATGAATGAAGTGCAGTTACCCACGTACCCTAACGTTGTGCGACATCATCATTGGTTTCGAAATGGTTTAAGTGGTGACGAAAGTGTAACTAAATTACCAGTGACTGACATTTGTAAACTTGTTAGACAAAGAGGTGTACATGTTTGACTTAAAGCAAGCATTTCTGTGGTTTGAGAAAAGAGAGTTTTTGACACGCTGAAACTTTTATAATAAGTGTCGCACCATAGAAAAATATTTCAGTCGACAAGGACAAGAAGCAACAATTCGTACAGGTTTTGTTGCACACACGGAAAGACTCTTTTTTGTAATTGCGTCTTGCGAATGTAAAACCGCCGAATATTGCAACTGTGAGAGGATACGCGAGATTCCAAAACGAGAATTCAAGTTTCTCTCGGACCAGAGAACATCACATTGACGTCAGGTAACATTGACGTCCGAACAAGCAAATCTCTGTCAAAGATTTTTTCCCGTAAAGTGAACAGATTTAAGGGGCAGACAAGCAAGAAAAAGGCTGGAAGTGTTGAAGCAAATCAACTAGTGGGATTAGGCATAGGCACAGGTCAAAGATACTGGCGTCATCAGGGGAATCCAGAGAAGCTGTTGAATCGGGAAGCACGTCGGGATCAGACTTCGAGGCGCGACCAAGAAACATAGCCGAAAGCGAATCCGTCTTTAAAATACAGCGGAAGCAGCGTTTAGAACCGGAGCTTCAGACAGACAGGTTGCTTTGATCGCTTCTGCCTTACTTCAGGACTCAAGACTCATTACGCCAGAGGACAAAAATCTTGTTGTTGACAGATCTAAGGTACGAAGAGGAGAGGATAAACTGGGTGAGAAGATCCAAAAAGAAAAGGCACACCTAGACCGGGAGATTACATGTGTCTACTTCGACGGAAAAAATGATGCAACTCTTGTGCAAGAAAAAACTTAATTCAAACTACGAAGACGAAAGGTTACAGAAAAGCATATCACAGTTCTATCGGAGCCCGGTTCAGAATACTTGGGTCATGCAAACCTAAGTCAGCCACTGGCAAAGATATTGCCGACTATATTTGAGCTCTTAGAGAAGACCAGTACGACGTGCTAAGTCTTGAGGCAGTCGGCCGCGATGGTGAAGCCACGAACAGGATGGGATAACGGCGTGATAAGTCAGATACAAAGCTTCCTAGGAAAGGAACCTCAGCATCTCATTTGCATTCTTCTTACCGACAAGTTGCCATTTCGACACCTGGTTACCGAATTGGATAGTGAGACGATCGGACCCAATGCTTTTTCCGGCTCCGTCGGAAAGAAATTAAAGAATTGTGAACGTTGCCCGGTCGTCTCCTTTACACCCATTCCCGTTGAATGGTTGTCGGAAATGAAAAAAACAGATGTTTTAAGCAGTGTCCAGAATTATCTCTTTGAAATTTGTAAGGCTGTTGCTACAGGAATGTGTACTACTGATCTATCAAACAGAAAATCAAGACCATTATCACATTCACGATGGCTTACATTGGCCTAAAGCATGCTTCGTCATTACATTAGTACTGATAAACTTAGTTCAAGTTTGTGTCCACTTTGCCAGTAACTTGTTAATGTATACGTTCCCATCTGGTTTTCAATACGGCAAATTTCCTTCGTGCAAAATGTGCGCCATGCATCTGTTCAGCATAGTTAAGCTCTCGCGTTTTCTGCCAGAAAATCTACAGCACATAATTCATTCTATTCTACAAACAAACGGAAACTACGCTCAACATGAAAACCTGCTGATGGCGATGACAGCAGATGAAAATCCCCATATTCGAACGTTAGGCTGGAGAAGGTTAAAAAGTGTCACAGCCAGAAGACTCCAAGATCAAGCCGTCCACCTGACTTCGTTGTTCCGAAATTAAACTTTACAGCTGAAAATTACTACGAAATGATTAAGTGGCCTAAATGTCTAACAGAGCCGCCAATCACACAAAACATAACGAATCAGCAGCTTGAAGAAAACATCCGAACTTCAGCTACTCTAATAACAACATCCTCTTGCCATAGTCAAGCTATGAAACACACAGTGAAGCTGGTGTCCAAGGCAGCGTCGAAAAAGTGTGGGCAGAACGCAATAGATATCTACGTTAGAGCCAAACTAAAGTCTAGAACTAGAATATCCCGCTTCGAGACCAAGAAAAACTACGTGACCTAAAGTCAAATGTCAACGTATGTACACGAGTGGGTGGGAACAAGATGTGCAACCGCCTCCCCGTGGTGCGTTCCTAGTTATTTTGCGTACAGAGCAAAATAAACGAAGAAATGCACAAAGAAAATCGTGTTATATCAAGAGCTATACCTATAATCATCGTCAACGTGGCATTCCAAACAAAATCTGGACATTAATTCCAGCAACTGAGCTAATATGGCTGTACTTTGACTCATATACATTTTAAAATTATTTACTGGCATTGCTACAAGTTTCTTGTAATAAAATAATTGTATTATAGCCATCCGGTAACTCAAAAAACGACCACAAGTAGCTTTTCTGTCATTGGTGTTGTGCATGTTGCATAACGAAACAATTAAAAATTTCAGTCCGTTGGGGCAAGATAAGGGGTTGTCCAAAAAATATATAAAAAGATCAGTAAGGTCGGTGCCACTAATGTCACCTTTTCCACACTAGCTGTCATCGAATTTCGAACAAAAGTGCAAAACGCTCCGCCCTATTTTGCATGCATATCTGAGTGAGTGATTTGGTGCATGTTGATGGTTGGTGTATATAGGGAGCTCCTTGTTTGTTGTTTCATTAGTAATTTCGTATGTTCGCATGTTCATAAATGTGCTTTATCGTCATGTACATCATCATAATACTTGTTTAATTTGAATATACGTGTGGCCTGATATTTATTCCTTCCAGGAACTAGCGCTAGCTGGCTAAACTGGGAATTAAGGTACCTATAATAAATTAAATAACATACCAGAGTGTTGAGACATGAAGGCTTACAAGAGTAGGGATATTGGAAGGATCGTTCCATTGTATATGCATAGCTCTCGAATGGACCCTAGAGAGTCCATGAGATATATATATAATAATAAAGTGCAAAGTATTTAGCTATTTTTTATATGTAGTTCCAGGTGGAACTCCTCATACCACCAGTTACTATTTGCCTTAGCTTAAATATTTATAATTTGCATGGATATGTATTAGTTGCACGAATATGTAATCTTGAAATTTAAATATTAATCACATAGTTCAAAGTACCGATGAATTAACTGCAGATAATGAAACTGTGGTTAATATGTAATAAGAACGCTACTGAAAATGTATATACGAAAGATGTAAAAAAAAAATCAAGGAAGTTTAGGAAAACATTGGAAAAATTGTTAAGTATTTTTTTGAGGACATATGACCTCATATGTAAACATATGCCAAATTATATCACTACAGTCTACGACTATTAAAGTAATTTGAAGTGAGTGTTATTATTATTGTTGTTTAATACAATTTATACGAATTTAGATCATAATATTGAAATACAGTAAATTTTATATCTAGGTCTTACGGTGCTACAATGAATGGGTGTAAATTTAATTAGTATAAATCAATTGAATTCTCCATGTGATGGGGGTCCTTGACAAGAATCTGGAAGCACTTTTTTTCGTATTTTGTTCCTATAAAAATCAAATGAGAATTCCGTTGCGTGACGTTTCTTTACAGTTGATCATGTTGAGCTATTAAGTGATTCAGTATTGTTGCCGTGTTCATTGGCTATTTGTTTTCTTTCTTCCCCAGTCTTATGGACTACTACGCTTCTTCATCGTGTGACAAAAATGAATATATGACTTACACGTACAGAATCAGCATAAACGGAAAGCTGATACATGGTTGGAGACCTTGCGTATTTTCTGAGCCATGAGTAGATTTCGGCTATACATCTACTGATTCGAAATTCTAAATTATTCCAAATTTTCAATTATTTTGGTATTGCCATTTTTGACAATGATAATACATCTTGATAACTAGTAAATACATCTTGAGCTCAAATTGGAAAAGGGTAGTGGTCCAAGGAAGAATACTCATTCATACGAATGGTTCATTTCTTCGACCCTTATCGAAGGAACTTTTACTTATATTTGTAAACCATAGCAACAACCGTCGATAATGAAACGTAATAACATAGGACAGGTCCCAAATCATAGTGAAAAGAAATGTAGTCTATCATTTGAGAGATATATTCGCCTTCCATTCTTTATTCTTTATTTACATTTATTTATTTTCTATTCCTATATTATTATTATTATTATTATTATTATTATTATTATTATTATTATTATTATTATTATTATTATTATTAAATATTTGCCTTCACGGCTTCAGTAGCTCCTCCGCCCGAGGATTTCTTTTGCAAGTGACACAATGATTAGCTATTTAGTAAAAGGTTTCAGGCTCTGAGCGGTTATGACTGGATAATTTATTACCACCGAATTTCAACAAAATGATCACTTATTGCTGTGCACTATGGATATTTTTCGCCACTACAATCTCGGCTATAACTTCGTCTGTTGCCTTCTACCCCAGCTCTTTCCCTCTATGTCAAAAGTCTTCCCTCTGACAACACCAATCATTTTGTAGCTTCTGCCTACTCTTCCGGGTCTTTCCGTTCACTTTATCCGTACATATGCTGCACTTTGATGCGATCTACCAAAAGGGCTTAATTCTTGTACATCTCTGTCCAGAGCAGCTCCTGTACAAGAAGATAACCTACACTTATGTTTCTAACAACTTTTTAGTATTTGCGTTGCAAGGTGCACCTCAACATCATTTCTTAATCCTCCTGCCCTGATGATTATGATCTCAAGATCATATTGTCCAAGTGGGTGAGGTGTCCAAAATCTAATAAAGCTCAGTGTAATAAAGTGCTACTTAAAATAAATGATATTACCCTTTTGCTTACATCCTCTAGAGGATTTTTACTCTGCTTTCTGTCCCAATCTTCCTTCTTCTCACCCCAGATAGAGAGCGTAACCTTTGCAAAGGTGATATACATCGCCTAGCTAACAAAGTTTAAATAAAGACTGTCCTCTCCAACATAAACCTTATTAAGGAACAAGAAAGCAGAAGGTGGCGTTGGTTTTTAAGTTAGGTTCCGATCCTTCCATTTAAATTCGTCCCAAATCACTTCATCGTCAATTGTGTATTTTAGAGTATAGCTTATATCTCTCAATAGATACGGTTTCATATCTATGGTTTCTAAAAGTATATACAATGATCAGTCAGTACATTATGACTACCTAACTACTATAGATATAAACCCGTCCAGGCGATAGCAAAGTCACCTCACGAGGAATGCGTGCTAGTCAGACACACGTACGGTGCATGTAGTATCAGTGATCGTGACGGCCGCGTGTAGAAAGGGGAAGGTGTGCGATGTATCTAAGATTTACCGAGGGCAGGTTGTAATGGCCCAGAGGCTCGGCACGAGCATTTCGGAAATTGCACGACTTGTAGGGTGTTGGAGAAGTACTGTGGTGAGTGTTTTCAACATGTAGCGAAATCAAGGTGAAATGACGTCCAAACGTCGAGGGCTTGGACGGCCCCCTCATTACAGATGTCGGACATTGTAGGCTGAGCACAATGGTAAAGAGAACACTCGACGAACAGTGGTTGAACTAACATCAAACTTTAATGCTGAGTAGACTGCAAGTGTGTCTGAACAGACAGTGCACCGAATACTCCTAACGATTGGGCCTCCGCATCCCACAACATCGGCAACTACGACTAAAATGGGCACGGTACCATCACCAGTGGACCTTGAAACACTGACAGAGCGTTGCATAGTCAGATGAATCCAGATATTTTTCTCATTATGTCTAGGGCGCGAATCTATCGTCTTCCATGGGAACAGCTCCTTAAGACCTGTACTGCGGGACGGAGACAAGCTGACGGCCGCTTAATTATGCTCTAAGGTACATTCAGGTGGGGATCCATTGGTCCAGTGGAGCTCGTGCAAGGCACTATGACGGCAGATGCGTATCGTACACTGGTTGCACAGGACGTACACCCCTTCATGAATACCATGTTTCCCAACGGCAGGGACATTTTTGAACAAGATAATGCCCCATGTCGCAAGGTGATGAGTGTGATAGAGTTGTTTGAGGAACACAATGGCGCGTTCCAATTGATGTTCTGTTTAATTTAAAATATTTGTCTATATATTATTGATTATGAATGGTTAGTATCTCCGCCTGTCACGCGGGAGACCGGGGTTCGATTCCCCGCCGGGAAGCCATGTTTAATTTAAAATATTTGTCTATATATTATTGATTATGAAATTTAGATGCGTATAGTGGTTAGTATCTTATTACTCAAGTTAAACAGCTAAATAATAATTTGGTAGTATATTAAAGAAAAGAATTCAATGTATATGTTTATTACAAGGATATCTAAATCATTATTACAAATGTGCAGACGTAATATTATCAAACATTAAGTATTAAAATGAGCTCAAAAGGTCTGCAAAACATTACAACAGTATTCATCAATAAATGATAAATTCTTAGCTTTAAGAGCTGTTATACTTGAGGCCATAGCAGGAGACTGCCTGAAGAAATTACTTCTTCAAAGAGACTTGAATTATTCAAAAGGTAAGGAACTTACTCTTGACGTTAGGAGGTCTCTCTCTCAGCTCGATGTTGACCATCATCGTTGAAGCTTCAAAGTCCAATTGTAAGTCGCAAGATGACGGAGTAGCGAAGACAAAGTATGATGAGGATTGAGAATCAAAGAAAGATAAATAGTTCCAAATTTTTTAAGCTTTTATACTAGTCTGAGAGAGTAAGTATGTGACAAACAACTTATACGTAAGCAGTCCTTGTGACTTATTTTCGTTGTGGGTTTTTCTTTGAAAGTTGTTTGTCTTATGACGTCTAACGTTATTTTTTCGTATAACACTGATGAAATGTTCTTAATTGTACACTCATATACAAAAGTTTCGTTTTTAACATTTCAATAATTAATTAAACATAACAGTTCTGCTCCCGGTGAACCCAATCGAACACCTCTAGGATGTGATTTAACCTTCCATCATAACCCATCGACCCCCCTAATTTACGAGAATTGGGTGACCTGTATGTGCATACGTGGTGCTAAGTTCCTCCAGCTACCTAACAAGATCTCATTGTTACCATGCAAACGCGTAATCCGTGCCGAAGGTGGAAATACAGACGCTAAATAGGTGGTCATAATGTTCTGGCTGATCAATATGCCATTGTGTTGTTCCATTCTAAACGATTTTAAAAACAAATACACCATTTAAGCCCAATACTTACCTCCGTTATCTTTATAAGTATATTTAAGAACTTGAAACATTTCACGTCCCTCTGTCTTCTTGTTCGTCAGTACTTCATTAATTACTTGTTTCCGAGATAAAAGTACTTGGATTAATCCAAACTGGTTAAATGTAAGCTCTGGTCCATATTTATTACATGCGTAAGTAATTGCCTTTCTCATAGAGCGATAGTGAAACACAAGATAAAGGAAATACCAAACATTACCACATAAAGCAATGCTCATTGGTTCTGGAATAAAAAAAGACAAAATATAAAGAAATTTACGTATGTTATCTTTGATTTGTTTATTTGAAGAGAAATCACTAAAGAAATATTGTGTTAGTTTTGTTTGTACGGAATGTCCAATTTTACGCCTCATAGGAAACTACCATTTGTACTATAACCAATGGATGGACCGAAATAATGTTATGACGTCATTAGCCCTATACAAATTATTAAAATACTCTGGTGTATCTGCCAATCACACAATATTTGTCGAACAGAGTTGTGTGAAATTGAATCAAGGAGAACATACAGTTGAGTGAGACTTTCCCTTAAGAGTTCAAACCGAGATATTGTGCTCAATTTGGTTGTCTACGAGTGTTGAATGAGCACAACATATGCGTTTGATTTGTGAAATTTCGTACCACTAACACAACATTGAAAATTGTATCCCACAGCCAACGACGAACAGCAATCGGAGATGGACTATGTATACATTTTATCACTATCATTCGGAAGCTCCACGCAATCTGTAATATAAAACTAATTGTGCACTTAACTGCCACATTGTCTATAATGATCTGGATGTGTATAGTTCTAGCATGATAATCGTAAACGATCAAAAGAATGGTTGAATTATGATAAGGTTCACAATATTTGCCAAAATTAGCGCACCATCCGCAGAAAGTATTTATTTGTCTTATTTCGATCTATGATGTGATTAATATCTCAAGGCTTTCTCTGTCGAGGCGAAAGAATAACATAGATAGTTGGAGTGGCGAATTCCATGAAATGTAATGCAAACGTATTCTCCAGGCGTTATGCAATGGTCAAAGGACGTAATAGTCTCATATTGAATGACAATACATACCTAATTGTTGCTCAAAAGACGATTGAGGCTCTCTGTGGATTGAATTATGAAAGTCTTCTTATATTATTATCACTCGCACTGACTATCACCTCCTTCAACATCTCGACCATTTCCTGGGAGGAAAGACCTTCACCAATGATCGGCCAGTGCAACATCCACTTAAGGATCTCTTCGTATCACAGGTTACGCACTTACTGTCCAACGGATTTCAATCATTAGTTGACTAATGGGAAAAATGTTTGGCGGTTATTTTGGTTAACTAATATTGTAGTGTTCATTTTTCAGTTCTATAAAATTACTAATGTACTTTTCGTTTGTACCAATCTAAGACATGACACATGATTCATATCAAGTTCGTCTTCTTAACTCACTGCAATAAATAAAATCAACCAAATTAAGATTTTCATTTATATTTGACGTTGTTCATCAGCACGTATTCTATACGCAAGCAATAAGATCGTGATTTTTAATTATTATTGGCAACTAAGTCTATATATTCTTAATTTATTTTTTTGTTTTTGCAGAAGAATATATCGTCCCCTAACTTACCCTTATGTACTGATACTTATCTATTTCATGTAAATGCTATAAAAAGTGTAAATTACGAGATTAATATGACGTTCTACCAACTTTCATCCTCATAACAGATCGGTATGAAGTGGAGTCATAAGGGCCACCACCGAATTCGTGAAGAAGGTTGGAGGTGGAATAGACGCCAGATTCGATGTTTCAAAGCAGCTCACATATTTTTAGTTACGTTTAGATTAAATCTAGTAGGCTCAAGTAGGCAAAATATACATCCAAATGGAAGAACGTAAAAGCGCTTTCAAACTTTTAACTGGAAAGAACTCGAAGACCATTAGGAAGACTAAGGGAAAAATGGGAGCACAACTTTAAAATGGATCATGGGAATTCAACTTAGAAACTAAATCCAGTTATCTGAGAACAAAACGGAGAGTTTTGTAAATGCGGGATTAAACTTTCTGGTTCTATAGACCATAGAGTTAGTTATTTAGTCGAAATTCAGGAAACGTGTTTTGGAAGAGGTGTTTAACTTCCTCCTGATATTTTTCATACCTTGCTGTGTTGTAGTAGCTCCAGCTGGATAAATGAAGGTGTTAACATTATGGAATATGGATCCATTTTCCGTAAACACCATCTGAATTATAGAATGCACGTGATTCCTTAAAATAGTGGCATAATCACGGACTGTAACGGGATGTAAGCATAATAATAGGATCCACTGAAAACCACGATGTTATGGACCAAATCTTCATAGAATCAGCACCATGTTTCAAGGGTTATCGAAGGCACTACAGATAGTACACATCTTTGGACGTCGGACTCTTACTTAAATGCAACCTGTGGTTTAGAACCAAGTTAAACGATGACTCATCCGACCACATTAGACATTTCAAGTCACAACTCCCCATTTTCCAGATTACTAGCACGCTTGGAGTTGTGCTAAATAGTTATGGTAATTTATAAGCTGTTCCACCAGTGTAGCTTAATCTCGTATGACTATCTTATGTAACTAGCTGTGGACTGTGATTGTCAATGCATGTTATGTGAGGTGCTTGATCACTTCTTTCGTGACTTGGATAGTAGTGGCACGATGATTCTCAGTGGCAATCTGCGCAAATATTCGCAGGGACTATCATTGATGGTTTTCTTGTTACTACTGTTCCCTTTTACCTATATGATTTTGACGTGAGTTTTGTAGGTGGCCTTCATGTTGGAAACTGTTCATCGCAACACATTTTCAGGTTTAAACCTTTCGCATCATACAACGGAGCCCTAACAATTATCTCCTTTGAAAATCATAGAAATACTATTTTACACTATCACAATTGTTCAGTTCTCTGCATGCACAGAGAAACTACTGTCACACACAGCATGCCATACTTAATCGTCATCAACAGCCCAGAGCTGCAGTCGTACCCTGACCATGCCAACGAGAACATGTGGTGTATTTTCAACAAAAAGTGTTTACATTAAGAGAATAAAAATGTACACATTGTGACAAACTAGCAGTCACACGTTTAAAAGTGAATTTATTTGTGCAATAGAAATAACGTTCTCCAAACTATGTTTAAGATACGAAACAGCGATTATACAAATAACCAACTCGTGAATCGGAAACAAATAGAATTTCACTCTGGAATATAGTCTAATATGCACTGCCTTCATCGTCTAGTACAGCTATGTCCTACTGAATGTTTTTCCTCCCTCAATGTTTAATACTACCCTTTCCACACGGACAAGGGACAGAGACAGTAGGTAACCTGACGTTAATAAAACGCAGCGATAGGCATATGCACGTTGCTATTGTATTCGATGACTATACAGGCATGGCATTTTACGCATGGATACACGACTAAGCGTTCACTCTCATATATCTTACTTACATCACTTCTTATTTAACACTTTCTTATCTTATTGTTCTATATAATTCTCTATCCTCCTTTCTTCATAGTGCTTTTCTATGTTTTTCTCAGATCGTGAAACTACATTCTTGCGTCATACATCTGTCGGCAGGACATTACTCGTCTATAAACTATATGACAATTCGCACGATTATAAAACTATCTTTACTTCCCCACTGGGGATAGTCATTGGATTTTGCATTATTCTATTGCCATTTAGATTTCTCTTATTCCCGTTTCCTATATTTTAGCTTTCACCTTACGCTTCTTGTCTCATATCCTTCTCTTCGGAGCAGATGGTATTCCGCTTTACATTTTTCAATCGTCGTTCTTACTTTGTTATCTCTTCTCCGTTCCCCTTGCATTTCTAATGTCTTTCTCATTTCCAATTTTGTTCGTCTATCATAATCAAAATGCCTGTTTAGTTTTTACTATACTTAATCTTTTATACAACATAATATTTTCATTTCTTTTGTTCTACTTGCTTCTTTCCAATTTCTTACTTACAATAATCCTATATTCTTCTTTTATTATTTTTGGATTTTCCAATAACATTTCGTAGCTATTCTTTCTTCAGCGTTTCTATACGAGTATTGTATTGTTTGTCCTTAATTTCAGAACACTAAATTTTGTACAACTTTATCCTTTTTCCCTTCTTTATTTTCTTTCTAAATTGGGTCTCTGTGATAGAAACTTACCTTTGGAGTCCCTAGTTCGGCATACAACTAAGTTTATGGTAGACAATATCGTGTCTGTAAGTTCCCTTGAAGTGCTCCGTTTTCATCCCATATTCGCATTTTACCATTTTTCCATAAATATTCAGTTGCCTTGATCATCCGTTCTCCTTAGTCTAATGGGCGTAAAATTTGGACGTTAAACTTATTTCGTTTTCTATATAATTTCAACTCATCTATGCATGATTTTGTTTATTCGTTCGATTTCATGATATCTTAATCACTTCACAAGTTATTGCGTAGCAATACATGTTTACTCCACTATACTTTTCATTACAATCCTCTAATTTTTCTGTTACTTGTGACATACTCTATTCTAATTGATATCTTTTAAAACAATGAATTAAAACTAAGTCTTTGGGTGGGGGAGTCAATGAATATACTAGATTAATTCTTCACCAAAATAAGCATAGTTTTATTTTCCCATTCTTTTTTTCTTATATCGGGAAATAAAGAGTGTTTCGGGTATTGTGCAATTACTTACCTGGAGGTAATCTGTTCTTTTTGAAGTTTTTCAGATACATATATATACCAATCACAAGGAAGGAAATACACCACAACCACATTGTTCTTAAGGTGTATTTCAGTGACCTGAAACAAAAACAAAACACTTAATATTCGCTCACGTGCAGAAAATATCGTTAGTATAATGTATCGTTTCTACACTGAACATGGAGAATGTGACATTTCTACACACCAAGTGAAACATTTAAGCAAACTAACATCTCTCTAACTTTTTCTTCCACCGTTACATTTCTAAATTAGCTTTACTTTAAAATCGACAAGTGTGAGAAAATGAAAGAAAATTTAAGAGAAATTCAACACAAATCAGAATTATTTCAATATTAGCTAAATTGTTTCTGTAATATGCAAACGTAGTTAAACAATGTAGTGTTGGAACTTCTAGTTTCAAGCAGTCCTTTCTTCAGTAGAGATTTGATCTTATACAAAATGCATGTTTTTTTTTTGTTTTTTTTTTAGCATTAAAGATATGATAAAATTGAACACATTAATACTGGATCCTTTAGGTGTAATTGAGTAAGCAAAAGTTAGACTTGCGCCGACATACTCCTAGCTCTGAAAAAACTTGGGAAGATTATATTATTTTGGAGAAAAAATGCAAGGTTCAAATTTGGTAGGGAATTAGCCCTGTGGGAACTTGGAATAGAAGCAGGGTTGACTAATTGTGTAATAGAAAGTATGGTTCTGACAGAATACACTGACTACAGCAGGAAAGAGGTTATCTTGGTCTAATATCAGAGAATCTCTGAACAGTTTAGGAGATGAGCATCTCGTTGTGTTGAATGGTTAGAAAAAATGCACAAAGTCTACATTTGAAAGATCGTATCCTGTAAGAGAAGGCATACTTGGATCACATGGTCCCATGAGCTACGATCCTTGAAAAGATGTATAGTTCTAACCCTTTTCCGATGGAAAGGTGAATGCTAGTAATGTTGTTGAAATTCTAACCGTCAATTTGTGTATATAGACACTCATTGTCTAAACAAATCATTACATTACGATTATTTTTTTTAAGTAAGATATAGCATTTTTGCATGATTTAAGGTTGATATTTTTTTCTAACTTTATATAAGATGCCACTTCCATCCGAAATGTAAACGACGAGCCTGCAGAGACACGATAATACCGACACGATATACTTTCAGAAGTCAAATTGCTGCAAAAGGTACTGTGATCTTTAGAACTATTATCTACATCAGTTGTTCTCCACCTAACTCCTATCACTATCCCCATTTTATCACGTTGTCTTGCCTGTGTCCCGCTTTTAATTTGTAGTGTGTAATAGGTTTGTATGGGGTGGAGATCTCACGATATCCGTCTATTTCTATGGTAGGAAAATCCATTTCTTGTATATAATGGATACAGTAAGTTCCCTTTTAAAAATGGATTAAAACTAAATTTTGATCAGTTCATTCACATTACAATATCGAATTCGATTCGTCATACTGTTTCAAAATGGAGCCCGTTTCAAAATTTCAGAATTTCGTAACTCTTAATTTTTTGTAATATGATTAAAAGAAAATAGTGATTTCTAATTTTTGTTAACTAAAACTTGGATAATTATTTAAAGAAAGTTATTCAGTATTTTAATTTTTGAGAGGACGCCACTTTGAGTTACCTCGTATTATTGTGAATTTCGTACCTTGTTGCGTATGTGTTCAGTATCACCAAAAACTTTTAAAATCAAATTGTTTACATTTAAAATTTAGGAAACAAATGAAACACCACATCAAAAATATACTTTCATCTGTCCAGCTTGTTGGAAAAAAAAGATTAGTCGCTCACACACATACGTGTACAATTCTGCAAAGGACAACAAAGGAACCTAAACAACAGCGATCCATTTTATTGCCGACAGAGTAATTTGTCCGTTGTTGATTATCAACAAACACAACACATATATCGCGGATAAGTGTTTTCAATTTTAATTGTGCTCCATATTTAGGTTTTGTTGCATTTGTAATTTCCTGATATTGCAATATGCAGTTCTAATTAGTTTAATATCGTTTCTTTTTCATTTAAATTGACTTTTAAACAACTCTGCATGTATTGAAAATGTTTAGTAGATCTACTTTTTTGTTGTTGTTCTTAACATTATGTACAAAAATAAAAATATGCCTATCAGAAAGAAATTCAAAATAATATTTTAAAATATTTTGCTGTATTAGATTCTAATTATATTTATTACTTCCGCTTATCTTCGCAACCCCTGTGAAAGCCTCTCGTGACCGCCAGGTTGAGAAAAAGATCTCATTAGATGTGTCATTAGATGTGCTAGCTAAATAAGATTTTTGAAATAAGGCACTTTGCAAAAAAAATCAAGCCCCTGTAACTTTGTTCTTATTCATTTAAAGGTTGTCATATGACGATAGTGTCAGACAAAAAAAAAAAAAAAAAAAAACACTTTGGATATGCATTGCTCCGTCTGTTTCACTTGCATTTTTACTGTTGTACGGGCCACAGAGCTTTGGATACCATAGCGTCCTTAGTTGGCAACACTGAATAATAAATGTATCATTTTAAGTTTTTTTTTTTATTTAACGTGTGGATTTAATCTGCATAATAATCTAAAATAGTGAAATTTGAATAATACAAATTTGTGTGAGGTTAACAACAATTTTAATCTCGTGGCACTACATATGCATTAGGATGGAGCTAAAAATAAAAATAGATTTTCGAGTATCGAAATCTGATAGGGCTCAAAACTTGCGTAAGTTGAGTAAATGCGTGCTAATCAATGGAAAAATAACGAAAAAATCACACTTTGGACAGTGCAAGCGGCCTAAAGTTTGAAGAAATGACAAAAAAAAAAAAAAATCTTTACGCGAAAAAAAAGAAGCAGATTTTCAAGTCTCAAATTCTAATGAAGTTCAAATGTTGTGTATTCGCGTGGTAAGTAATGGAAAAATAACAAGACCACTCGTTGGATCTTCAGTTTGCGCAAACGGCCTATATATATAATACCAAAATTTACTTTTACACAAGAAATATACAGATTACTTTTTATTCTTTCATTTCTATAGCATCTAACTATTTCAGTTTAGTTGTGTGAGGTCACGTTTGTTAGTAATTCACATCTGCATCTTCTATAAATTTTCATGTGACGGACTATAGTGAGCTGATAGATTGCAGAAAATGTAAGCTGTCTTCCCTTCCAGTGTTCGAAAGCTTGACAACTTATCACTTACGTATGACAAATCTTGCTATTAGTTTGACTTCTTAAATTTTACATGGCAAACTCACGAAGTTGAAAGTTGTTTCAAACTTGTCAAAGACTACAGAAAAAGTGTGCGGACAAGAAAACAGAGATGGCTACATTAGAGCAACTTGGCTTTCAAGACTCATAATGCTAAAATTTGATAAAAAGAATCTTAGTGTAAGACAACATCCTTGACTAAATCAAAATAATTTAGCACATCCTAATTGGTTTGATTGTTGGGTAGGTTGTGGGTGGAACTCGAATTCTCGTGGTGAATTCTGGCCCATTTCCTGAAAAAAAAAAATGTTGAGAAATGAGTAAAATATTATAAAAATAATAATTATAAAATCTCTCACATTAACGAATTATTAACAATTATGGTCTCATACAAGTAAAATAAAGTACTTAAACGCTGCAGAAATGAAAAAAGTAATCTTTATATTTCTTGACTAAAGTTCAACGTTGGTACTTCTTATTTTTCTCAAACTTCACGCCGTTTGCCAAACTGAAGGTCGGAAGTGCGATTCTTTTTGTTACATTTACATTGATTTGCATGCAACTACGCAACTTTTTAGCTCTATTAGAATTTGATACTCGAATATCTGACTTTTTTTTTCGTGTAAAAGTAAATTTTGGTGCTCTTGACAGCTATGTGACCACATCATCTCCAAAAATTTGAGGCCCTCCCGTTCTCCGAACTTAACATCACCTGAATTTTTCTTTGCGCGTTACCTGAAAAATGTGGTGTACAAGAATAATAACAGGTCCATTCAGGAACTGAAGACAAACATTGAAACATAAATTCAGCCAATCACCAGGAACACTTTCAAGAAGATGGCAAGAAACATAGTGAAGTGTGCAATCTTTTTTCTACAAGAACGCGGCAGCTACCTCAAGCATTTTGCTGTAAAGTGCCTTTCTCCTTCAACGAGAATTCCATAGATTGACAGCTGTAGCTGAGTAATTTTTTATCGCAATTTTTTGCATAAAAATTCAGGTTATCAATTATGTGTAAATTCTCATTGTTTATCATTAATTGACCTAAAAGCCACCTGTTTCAGTAATTTTACGTCAACAGTGTTTGCAGGGCTACGTTTCTAAGAAACAAAAACAAAGAAAAATCATTTTAAGGACTTGCATTAAATAGCCTTTTTACATGACAACACTCAATCAACTTTATCCCATTTTCGCATCAATGGATAAACGTTAATTCTTACTGCACATATACACAGAGATTCACCCACAGGAAATCAGTTTCTTTGCAACTGATTAATGATTTTCTTCAGTTTGTACATTTTATTTGGTACACTTTCGATATTTTCTTTCGTTACTACAAAAAGTACAAACTCCATCGGTCATGATCTCTGAAATATCTACATAGAACATGCTTACATTTGTTTTAAGTTTCATATATCTTTATCGTTCTTGGTTCAAAAAAATATACGCAATTAAACTTTGGGTTCCGCAACTCTACGGGCATAATGTATAAGTACTTGTGCTCCTTCGACAATCTAATGCGGGTCACCTGAATCTATGATCATGCCACTTATCATGCAGCTTATGATATGAATCTATCGAAGACCACATGCATTAATGATAAAAATTAACTCATGAATGTGTATCGCTTTCTGTGTTCGATTCCAGATAGAGGATACATGGAATATTTTACGAATTTTTTTTTTAAAAAAAAACTTAATTTAGATGATATTTAGACCATTGGTACAATATAGAGAAATCATAAAGGACACTAGCAGCTATATACGAGGACTAACTGTGTCAAATCGGTAAATGCATGTGATTCTCATATTGATTGAAACATTACCCTCAATGGGTGAAATGTTAGTATAATTTAGTCAAATACAAATAAATAAATAAATAAATAAATAATAAAGAGTTAAATATCACTAAATATTATTTAAAAAAAGCAATGGGACGTACCATTACCAAAGGAGGGAACAGTACATTGCAGAATCGTTAGTAATTGATCAACACTAATTGTCATAGTAACGAAAGCAGCAATGCCTTTTAAGGCCGCAACGAAGTTCAAGTTAGTTACCGAATCTCATAGACCATATATGTGTATCAATCATAACCAATGATTACCATATATATCACTCCCGAAGAGACGACGTTATCGTCTGCGGTTTAACAGTTTAAAAAAAAATCAAGTTACTAACAAAGAGAAACGCAGATAGTACACTCCATATAGTGCACCACAGATGAGATGATAAACGGAAAATATGCGAACTAAAAACAGTGTTGGAAATTTATGGGCTCTAGTAGTTACTGTTGTTATAAGCACTATACCGTACTATTAAATATTTAATTTCCTTGTATTCATGTTATTCCCTTCCCTTTCATTGTGGAGTCGTGCTCGAGAAATATATCTTTCTCTTTGTCGGCTGAACAATGTGGAGGTCAACATATAATGAATATAAATACAGTTGGTTATCATATGATCTAGTTTTGATTTGAATTAAGCGTCCGTTTCAGCAGCAAGAGTTTGTGGAATGTTCGGATGGTTAACTAGGGATCTGAATCGCATGATTCAAAACAGGGTCTTGCGCGCCAAAGGCGCGTATGCTATCCACATAGCCACGACGGTGTTCTACAGTGAGTTATGAATAAAACTGAACGTTAACTCTATATATTTATAGGTAACTTTTACTTTTACTTCGTATGCTTCAACCAGATTTGTTTTCTAGCCAGAGAAGGAAATGAGCGAGCGTTAGCAAGGGAAGATAATCGAGTAGAAGCAGGTTAACTTAGGATTTGACAACATAAGCTTCCACAGGGAGTTTGTGGGAGTTCCTATATCTATTAAAACAATCTGGGAAGACAATCATATACTCACGATGAAGTATATGGCTTCTCTGGAAACAATTATTTCCGTACTTGCATGATATTACACAACAACTGAATGATTTTGCGAACAATAGGATTGTGTTACGTGAAAATAAAGATGCTATGTTTATAGTAATTTATGATTTAAGTTGATTTAACTTTCGTTTTTCTGCGTAGCTACGTATGTTACACTATGTGTTTTATTGTTTTTGTAAAATAAAATAAAACAATGTCCTATGATAAAAGATTACCCACAATCTTCATTCACAAAAAAAAAAAATCATTAAAATAATAAGAAACACAAATATCTATATACAGCGCTTTATTTAAGAAATAAACGTGCCGGTACAATGAACCTCAGGTTCATAATGGTTAAAAAGCTGCATAACTTTTAGGGTATTATTAGACCCTATTATTATTATTTTTATCATTATTATCATTATTAACAATAATAATAATAATAATAATAATAATAATAATAATAATAATAATAATAATAATAATAATAATAATAATAATAATGTCCAGTAGCATATCGCTGCTGTCTTTTAACTAAAAATTCTTAAGTGTTTATATATATATATATATATATATATATATATATATATATATATATATATATATATATATATATATATATATATATATATATATATACGAGGGAGACCCAAAAAACGGGAATTGTGCTGCATTGGGGAGGGAGAGTGGGGGAACCCATTGTTGTACAAGTTGTCCGTTACGATCACGCCACCTTCGTCAGTGTGCGAAGTTGTGCCGCTGTGAGTGCATCAGTTCGCTCTTGAGAGTTTGTTTAATAAAAGAACTTCTTCCAGTTCGGCGAAAACGTGATGCCAGATTATCGAGAGCAACGGGCGGCTGTGAAATTTAGTTTCCTGTTATGGAAATGGGCCGCAGAAACTACTGTAATGCTGAAGACTGCTTATGGGGATGCTGCCCTAAGTAAAACCAGAGTATACGAGTGGTTTACACGTTCTAAAAATAGAGAAATGTGAATTGAAGACCAACCCCGTTCAGGACGCCCCTCAACGGCAAGAACTGACGAAACCGTCGAAAAAATCAATGACCTCGTTCGTGAAGACCATCGCCGAACTATTAATCAACTCTGTGAGATGTGTGAAATATCGTGGAGTTCAATTCAGAGGATTTTGTCAGAACATTTGCACATGAGAAGGGTTGCAGCCAAATTTGTCCCTCGCCTTCTCACAGACGAGCAAAAGGAGCGTCGACTTGAGACATGTGTTGAACTTCAAAATCAGCTCAAAGAGGACCCTGACTTTATTGCCAAGGTGATTACTGGTGATGAATCGTGGCTACGACCCCGAATCAAAGCAGCAATCAAGGCAGTGGAAGACAAGTGGCTCTCCTCGTCCCAAGAAAGCTCGCCAAGTGAAGTCACACATCAAGTCAATGCTCATTTGTTTCTTCGATTGCAGAGGTGTTGTGCACGCGGAGTTCGTTTCCCCGGGTCAAACTGTTAACCAGGAGTTCTACTTGGATGTTTTGAAAAGATTGAGGGAGAGTATCCGGAAGAAAAGGGCAGATCTTTGGCTCACAGGCGAATGGTTCTTCTCCATCATGACAACGCTCCGGTCCACACCGCCCTCTCCGTAAATCAGTTTTTGACCAAAAGCGACACCGCTTGTGCACCCCTACTCACCGGATCTAGCCCCTGTGATTTCATTTTGTTCCCCAGACTCAAACGTGACATGAAAGAAAAGTGTTTTGCCACTGTGGAAGAGTTAAAACAAAAATCGCTGGAGGTCATAAAGAAGATCCCGATAAGTGATTTTCAGAACTGTTTTGAACAATGGAAGGATCGTTTGCAGAAATGCGTTGCGGTCCATGGACAATACTTTGAAGGTGATGAAAATTTGGTGTAAAAATATTAAGAAATAAAGAAGTTATGACGAATTTCCCGTATTTTTGGGCCCCCCTTATATCTCGTATATATATATATATATATATATATATATATATATATATATATATATATATATATATATATATATATATATATATATATATATATATATATATATCTACAAAGTTGTTTTTACAACGTCTGATTCTTACATCTTAATTTTATAATGAAATAAACGTAATGATAATCAATATTTCTTAGCGATTTGTTTCTTGTTTTTTTCTCTTTTATAAACACGAAAGTAAGCTGCTTATTGTTTGTTTTCAAAAGGCATCAAGAGTTCCACAAATACTGTATTTAAACACACACACAGAATATTGTTCACATAATGTTCTTCAGAATACTAATAATGCTACCATAAAATTCTACAAACCTATACTAAATTATTGGATAATCTTTGCAAAAAAAATCTAAGTGGTGTTTTCACTTAATTCCTAATAATAATTAATTGGATACGTTAAAATAGGAACTGATGCAAAAGTTCCTCTGCAAAGAAAGTACAGAGGTGGAGTCCCAACAGAATTTTTTTCTAGTGGTTTTCAGTTTAGTCGAAATTCAGCGACGGACAAATTTGTTGGAATTATTTCGTCGTGGAGGTCAGTCTTTTCTGAAAAGAAAATTCTGATCGGTTTAGAACCTTTAAGATTTATACTACCGAGCGAAAGAGGAATTCAAAAAAGGGAGGCGCGAGGACGTGCCAGTAAACGAGAGACAAAAGTGTTAAATATTTCTAGTCCTGAACAAAATTAACTGACTTCAAGAACGAACAAAGATTCGCAACTCTTTCTCATAAAAGAAAAAAAAGGAAAATGAAAGCAATACAACCTTTGATATCCGATAAAACTTTATACGTATTTATTATTTGGTAATTTCGATGTTTCTGGTCAGCCCATTTTTGAGACAGGAGAGGAGATATTCCGTTGTCATTAAAAAGGCACCGGTACGCCCTACCGTTGTATACCGCCAGAAATAAAACACTATATATATATATATATATATATATATATATATATATATATATATATATATATATATATATATATATATATATCAGAACATATGGATCCTTGTAGGCTGTAAAAAGCATCGTCGTTTATTTAACGTTGAATCACTTTCGATTTATTTTTCTAAGTTCATTTACTTTTCTTACAACGAAGTTTTCTTGCCGTTTGTTAATTTCTTCAACACATGTAATTTCTTAATCAATTAAAACGGCAGATTGTTTCCCTGTCAGCATTCCTATCCTTTTCATCGAGACTTAATAGTCAACGACCCAGGATATTAACCCTAAAGGGACATCGAAGGAAACCACTGAGAGACTTTTATGAAGTTGTAGTCCGGATCGTATGAGAGATGAATCAACATCTAGGACTACGAGCTACAGTTCCGAGTTATGAGAAGTTTACCTTGCTGTAACCTAGAGAGCACCTTATATTAGGTGACGTTATAGTTATCAACTACAATGGACAATTCGTTAAAGAGCATTTTCGATTTTGATTAAATTTACTGTTTTCGCAACGCTGGTTTTCCTGCCCGGATTTCATAGACCCTTAACACACGACTACCTGAACGCCCAGTAGACCAGAGAGAAGGATGGACGGACATCAATCCACTGGAAGAATCGTCGAAGAGGAAACACTGAGATTTACAAGTAAGTGCGAGTAGATTAACCAATCCTAAAAGTTACTCCCCCTCTCCCCTTTGAACCCATTCGACATCTTTTGTACATGCTCAATTTTATTAATACGCAACCCAGGTCAGATCCTGTACTTTATGCTCTACCAAATTCAATGTTTACAAAATCCTAGGTGCCACTTGTCAGTTCTGACATCCCCAATTACACCATTAATTAGTGCGTTTCAGACTGACAAGGGGCGACTGCACATGGCCTGCAACGCTGACTTATAAATATGTCGCACAGACTAACCTGAATAAAACATTACACTTTCATCTAAAATAATAATGATGAACGTCGCATTATAGTTATATTCTTTTCATCAGTGAAATTGCTTATGGTTAGAAGATAACAGAAAGTAGCTTTTGCCCACACTAAGTTGTATAATTATCCATTTTTATCTTGTGTAATTACTTTTTTTTCAGTCTACAAAATTCCTTTACAACTTATACTGGCCATCATATGTGTCTGACAGGGAATCGAGCTTCGATCTCCCACTTAACAAGCAGGGATACAAACCACTATACTATCACCACGTTTTCCTTAAACCTGTTTAAAAAAAAACACTCACTGGCCAGCATGTAGCTTCGTCCCCATTAAGAAGAATCTCACTGGCCACCATGTGGTGTCTGGTTAGGTGTTGATGATTTATAATCAAGGTTAATCATTGGCTGCTAATATTATCGTGATCTGGTCAATCTGGGTTCGATGACAGCAAACCAGACAACCAACTGATTCCCGGAGGGAGATCATCTGGTTCGGATTCCACGTTAATCAGTAGGTTCACGTCTCACATAGTCTCGCTGCTGAACGGGACATTAAACTCAAAATCAACTCAGCTCAGACAATCAAGTGAGTGACTACATTTAACGTACGTCATTAAATACTTTATTCTTAATTCTCATAACAAATAAATTAATAATTACTTAGGGCCTTGCATGAGCAATGTGGCCACAGGCTACTTTTGTATTTCTTACATGAAATCTTAAATTTACAGTTTGAACACAAGTTAGTTTAATTGATTTTAGTTGAAGCTTATGATCGTTTGGCTTAACTTACACATCCCAAGAGAGACTACTGACCTAGCTGCTGTTGATGTATTCCAGTCCTGTTATAGAAGTGTTGAAATTACAATTACTACAGATATAGAAACTTAGGTAGAATTGTGGGATTTTTCCGAAACGATAATTTAATTGAGACTGCTCTCCTTGTGTTTTACATGCAGGTTGAAAACTATTAGCAGGTGACTCAATTGTCTTCCCTGTAGTAAGACTTCCTTATTCCTGACTCTAGAATTTTACAAATATTTTTACATATTTCCTTGATTCTGAAGTCTATGGAGTAATGTGCATATACAGATTTCTTTACACGGAAGTCTGGCTTTAAACAGTGCAAAGGATTCTTAAGTAATTTCCGTATGCTCTTATACTGTCTGACCAATTATTAATGTATCCACCACATTTATTTTAAAATAGAACTTCGCTAGTTTAAATTAAGAAAAAATAGTAATATGTTTAGTTAGTCAGTCAATTTTTACTTTTATAAAGCGCAACTTCATATTAGTTATTTTCGACGATTTTTATATATCCTCTCTCTTCCCCATATTGCGGGCCACGGCATTGGAAGTGTCATTGTTCATCTCACGGACCCACAATTTTTTCGGGTGTGAATTTGGATTTAAATGGCATCAGAAGTGTCACTGTTCATCTCAGCGATCTTAAAAACTATAGAATCGACACAAATATCGGCCATTTTCGGTCATTTGTAAATGTCTTTCCTTGCATTTAAGCTACATCATCAAAATAATATGACAAAAATCATCTCAAGTTCGAACTTCATCTAGGTTGAAAATTTGATCGAGATCGGTTGGCTGGTTCAAGAGTGAAGTCACATAGATAGTCACTTTCATTTTAATTTTTATACGTATATCTACATCCCTCTCCGCTAAGTTGCATCGTCAAAGTTAAATGAGAAAAATTATCCCAAACCGGAATGTCATCTCTGTTGAAAATTTGATTGAGATCGGTTGGGTGGTTGAAGAGTTATTAAGTTTTACTTCTTTTTATATATCTGTCCCCTCCCCTCCCCCAGCCCCAACGTTCTACCATCAAAATTTTATAACAAAAACCATCTTAGGTCCAAACTTCACCCATACTGACAATTTGATTAAGATCGGTCCTGTGGTTAAAACGTGATGAAGTCACAAAGACAGTCACTTTTATTTTTATTCTTTTTACACACACACACACACACACATATATATATATATATATATATATATATATATATATATATATATATATATATATATATATATATATATATATAATATATATCCCCCTCCCTCAACCCTAGATTGCACCGTAAAAGTGAAATGAAGAAAACATCCCAGGCTCGAACCTTATCTATGTTGAAAGTTTCATCGAGATCGGTTGGACGGTTCAAGAGTTATTAAGTTTTATTTCTTTTTATAGATTTTGGGAATAGTTAGTTCTTTAGTATACCATAACACACAATAAAGCGTGTTTTGTGCTTTTGAGCAGAAGGGGATCAAAGTATTTAGTAATGACGACATAATCTAGCAGGTGTTTTGTTCATAAAATCTTTTTTGGACATTAAAAACATGTTTGGGAAGAGGAAACAACTCACGTAGAGGTCTGAGGTTGAGAGTGCATGTAGCCTGGGGTCATAAGTTAATACACAAAAATTTATAGGCCTGTATCTACTCCCACAAGGCCTGAAGAAAAAATCGTAAACTTGGGGAATTATGCCAATTTAGCATATTTCACTGTCTAATATCTCCAATTGGTCTGGATAACAAAATCTGATGTTTTGGAAATAGTTAATCCTTTAGTATACCTTAACACACAAAAAAGCGCGTTTTGTGTTTTTGAACAGAAGGGGTTCAAAGTATTAAGTAATGACGTCATACTCTAAGAGATGTTTTGTTCATAAAATCTACTGGAAATATGTTGTTGTGAATTAAAATAAAGTAGGATGAATGGTTAGTCCAGTCAAGACTTTCAAGCTCGTTTCTTCTCTCTAATTGTAACACTGTTTTATCAGATCCACAGCAGCACTGGTGAAGAATGCCGCTATCAGCAGAAGGCGAGGAAAGTCAAAATGCACCCTTGACAAAACAAAACAAAACAAAACAAAAAAAAACGTAAGTATTCCTTCCTCTTGCTGCTTGCTATATCAATGATACTCAATCATGTTTATTCTTGTTTTAACTGCCGACTCATGCAGGAGACTGTTGTCCTTTCTTTTGATCTCCATTCCCAAGTTAGTGAGCACTTACTCACTGCAAACTGACAAATTTCCATTGTTAAAGATTTGGATATTCACTATCAACAATTAAGCCATTTGAACAATGACGAAAATTCTAAATAAAAATCGGCACAGATTGTTGCCTTGAATAGGTTATGAAGTTCCTTCTATAAAAATTTGAAGTCTATAATTTGAAATTTTTAAAAAAAGTCCTGAATTTTCGTGAAAGGTAAAAAAATATATGAGAGAGATACGAGGAATGTAGTGACATCTATCGGCAAAACGTGTCCCTTTAAACCAACCTTAAGGTTAAAAATACAAAGTAATGAACGACAATAGCATTTTCAATTATGTTATTATTTGTGAACGGACGTCCTTAGAGAGGGGCACGGGCAACATGTTCTAGTCAATAATTTTCAGTAAGATGTCTAACTGTAAGGTTGCCAGTAAGATTGAAACTTTAAGAAAATAGTTATTGGAAGCAAATAGTTTTTTTGGAAAACTGTAAGGAAAACAAATAAAATAAAAAATATTTCTAGAAGTTCCCTTTAAATGTTGTGGACAGGCGTTTGATTAATCAGAGATAATGATTTGTTTACATTTTCCAGTTCTGGCCGATCAGAAACAAGCATTTGTTGACATATTTAAGGCGTGTTTACCACGTTTCCTAGTAACTGTTTTTTCACCTTTATACAAGTGATCTTTATATCTGCATTTGCATCGTAATTACTGTTCTTAGGTGTTGTGATAAACGATACATTGTTACAAGAATGAGTTGTCAATGTGCTAGTTGAAGACATAAGACAATAATTAGAAATTTATTACAAGCCAATGAGAAACGAGAATCACGGAAAATGGAAGATCATGACACACTAGATCATAAAGGCATTAAAAGATGCCGAGACGTTATTTACGAAAATCGAAGAAAGGTCACTCCTTCTCTATCTACAAACATCGTAGGGGCTGTACAGCAAACGGTTGAAAAACAGGTTGATACAACATTTGAGGAAGGAAGATTCATCTTTCTTGATGATGAAGCTAATATAATTCTTCTGACATGCAGGGATAGAAGTGGATCTGAAATGTGTAAGGGGATAGTAGATAGCAGCATGACGTGAGGCCGTCTCCTTGCCTATATTTGATCATTGAAATCATTTAAGAACTGGGGGGGATGTCATGTGATAAACGATACACACGGCGGGAGACACGGCGTCCCCCGCGTTGTACCTCACTTTTACCCCTACTGACATGTAAGAACAATGTCACACAATTTCCTGAACCCTGTTGTTAGCAACATCGCAGTGGTAATTTGAGCAATTTCAGTACTCCTTGTTAATAAAGTCATAAATTACAGAGATTATCAACGATCTAGTCCTTAGAAAAGATTTGCACAATGTTTCAACGGGACCGAAAAGGTGCTAAGGGAGATGAAAAAGATAAATGTAATTAGGGTCTAGAAGCAGAAAAATATTTTTTTTTTTAATTTGTTGAACTTCTTCTTTTGATAGACATATTTTTATTTGTACGCTTGTTCTTAAATACAAAAAGGCATATTGAGGAATTACGAGAATCGTTAAAAAAAAAAAAAACTCGTTAAAATCTACAGATTGAAATACAAGGAAAATACAAGTAGAATTTAAAATTGTATGTGATAGGCAATAATAATAATAATAATAATAATAATAATAATAATAATAATAATAATAATAATAATAATAATAATAATAATACAATTATGAACTGGAAATTAATTGTGAGGGTCGCAGGCAAGAAGGTGTAACAAAATGGGGTCGTGATACTAAATAAATAAGTTGAGGAAGCATAGTCTATTGCATCATTATATAGTAGGTCTTTCGTAGTCTTTTATCTTCCATGGTCTTTGTTTCAACGAAGTACAAGATAATTTAAATCAATTATTATAAGGAACAGCAGGACGCATACCTAAACGTGCCGGTAATAAAAAGTAAAGAACTCATACAAATATCTAGACGGAAGCTAGATACTAACAGACAGGGGGGTAGTAGTAATCTCAAAATAGTTTTACTAAATAAACAAGTTGAATTGTGTATCCACTACTAACACAATATTAAATAATCCTGAGTAAAAATACTTTTTTCCTTCTGCTTTTTGGAGTTTTGGTAAAAGGAAGAGGGAAGGAACGGGGAGGAGGGATAGGCCGAGAACGTGGCAACACCGTCATGTCAGACAGAAATTGGGAAGTATTTTGACTGCCTAACTGATCTACCACCATACTGAAATTGGTGTCCAGACATCACGTCATTTGTGTTTTGCTATATTACTTCAGATAATAATACGGTAATTTGTTCCTGCGTCAACTAGTCAGCGGTGTGCGTACAGCATATACCATGGAGCTTCTTCGTAGCTAAGAGGTTAGTATATGCTCCTTTGGCGTGGGAGACAAAGGTTCGTGATTTGTTAGTAAATAAACGAGTAATGCCATACGTACAACTCGTGAAAGAGTTTGGTTAGTATGGTGTAATACTTTCTCAATTAATATTGAAAGAGGACAAGGTGTTAAATTTTTGTCACTTCCGTTTTTTTCTTTTTTTTTTTACCAGAGAGATTAGAGTGAAAGTGGAATATATTCTTGAGTGCTTCCTAATTACTTTATAACAGTTAATGTAAAAAAAAATTAAGACTGAAGAAACAAGATGGTGTCTATTCTTAGAATGCAAAATCGACTATTTTAAAAAATAAACTGCTTACATCTGTTACTGTTTTTGTTTACGTAGAACAATATGAAAACCAGAAGTTGTGGATTTTCACCATTTCCGGTTTTAACAGAGAATTCTTTTAAGTTTTACGTCCCACGTTTATGCCGGCCAGGCTAAAGGAGACGGTGATGATGTCAAATGAATGAAATGGTGGAATGAAGAAACTGGAAGGAAACTGGACAATCCCGAAAGAAAAAAAACGTGCACACGGTGTTTGTCCACAACAAAGTTCACTTGGCGCGAACTGGAATAGAACACAAGATCCCATGCACCAGACAGAGGTACACGCTCTACCACTGAGCCACTGAGCCCTAGGTTTTAGTAGAGAGTTAAATATGGAAATCATAGTATTCTTGGGACGTTTATCCGATTGTAAGAAACCAGTACGTTTTATTTAATACTTGTTATTTACATGCTAAAGTTTTGCTTTATAGTGACCGTTAAAACGGGAAATGGTTAATGTCTACTACTTCCGGTTTAAATATATTTTACATCAATGAACTCCATTATTAATTTTTCGCATTCTATATCCTTGCCAAAATCAATAGTTATCCATCAAATAGCTCTTGTTCATTTTAGTTTGGGCAAACGTACACACAGGAACAAATATCGTAACCATTAAATAATATCTTACCTGAGAGAAGCATAGAGCAGACCTCTGGTCTTTTGAGCGTTAGAAAACTTGAAACTTACAAACGGAAAAGTGTTTAAGTACCTACGAAGCAAGGTCTGTTTGTTATTTCATAATATAAAATTGTTAGCTATTGCAAACCAAATTCTGTGTGAAAGAAATAAATCATTCATGACGAAACGTATGAAACTGTTTTGGTATGGTTTTATACCTTTTTTGAGTAGATGTAATTATAAACGTGCCGGAAGAAAATAAATGACTTTAACAAAAAAGAAATAAATAACTTTCAGGAAGATTACAAATTCAATATGTAATTATTTCAACCTATACAGGTTACAAAATAATCTTGAATTTAATGAGCAAAAACATCTTACTTTTACATAACAACACAAGCAGACAAATAAATTAAAGGAAACTTATACTGTACGTGCTCACTATGTCCACACCCACTCCACGTTTTTATCCGACGATATTGAGGTAGGATTTATTATTAGGTAGTTTTATATTATTTTTAGCAGGGCGCAAAATTTCAAATTCAGACGCAGTCGCCAATTCAAAAATGATGGTCGCCAATATCTCTCACGTACAAATTATGGAAGTCACTCCCCCCCCCTCCAAGGCCTTTGGTTATGCAAGGAGATAACATCAGGGGATACAATTTCAAAACCAGAAAATTAGATCCAGGATAATCAATTTTTAATTGGACATTTCATATGCAGGTTGCAAAGTAGCTTACATTAAGGCTTCACGTTAGTATAACGTTCTCTCTCTGAACTATTGTACCAGTTGTCGATTGCAGTTTTCGAATCAAAATTCTTAAGCGAAAGGCCATTGATGAAAGTTATCAGCAAATCATCCAGTGTGTCAGCCTTCAGTAAATCACTGTAGGCAGTCAACTCTGTTGAGACTGCTGAAGCATTTCACATGACGCAGTACTCACAGGTAAAGCTCCACAAAGTGTGAGAATTAGAAGCAAATTTGGGAATCTGGTCATGAATTTTTGACAAAATATTTTTCAATGTCTGATTCAATGTCAATGAGGGTGGGAAAGAAGGGATGAATTACAATGTTGTGACAATTTCACTTTCCATTGTCCGTTGTGAAGACTTCACATTCCACGTTTTCTCTTAGTGACAAAAATTGTTCTGCGAAACAGAAACTGCGCAGCTCCGTGAGTTTAGGCAGAAACCATTCTTACTGAACACTGGTCGACAGCTCTAATTTTTAGTCGCCAATGGTGACCTGGCGACCGGAAATTTTGCTCTCTGATTCTTGCGCTTTTTTTCTTGCACATAGTTGTTGTATATGCTTTTGATCTTTATATGTTTAGTAAATTGGATCCTAAAATATCCCAGTTGTAATAGGTCTCAGTGAAATAGTATATTCTGCTGTATAAATAAATTTTATTAATGTAGTTAGTGCAAGGAATTGTCTGCTATTCGACTGAACTACGATACGTTTTTTCTGTCTACCTGCTTCCTCCATCATAACTTTGTTAATATGGTTGCTTGCTTTATTGGATTTTCTTTTCTGGAGAGATAGCCCCTCCTCCGACCTTAGAATGTTGAAACAATGACTAGATCATTCGTTTGTACTACGTTTGTACCGTTTGTACCGAAAATATTTTCGTTTGTACCATTTCCCTTATAGGGTTACTTGAGAGGTCAACCTGGGGGCTATCTTGACACCAAAATAGCTTTCCCGTATCACAGAAAAAAAATTGAAAATACACCATTCGAAAGAAAATCGGTTGTAAAGTTTTTACAGAAAAAAAGTTTGGTTTGTACTTTTATAGTTTTCGAGAAAGAGAGGATTACATTTAGAGTTCTTTCTTGGCGCCAAGATAGGCCCCCTTCCCGTATCCCAGCATAAAAAATTGAAAGACACCATTCGAAAGCAAATCGTTTGTACAATTTTTACAGAAAAGTTTTGTTTGTGCCCTGATAGTTTTCGAGAAATAGTAGATGATATTTGGGGGCTATCTAGGTGCCAAAGTAGCCCCCGTATCACAGCACAGAAAATGGAAATACACTATACGAAAGCAAATCGTTTGTACCCTTTGTACCGAAAAAATATTTTGTTTGTATCCTGATAGTTTTCGAGAAAGTGGGAATGACATTTTGGGGGCTATCTTGGCGCCAAAATAGCCCCCCGTATCACCGCACACAAGATTAAAATACACCATTCGAATGCAAATAGCTTGCACCGTTTCTACTGAAAAATGTTTTATTTGCATCCTGATAGTTTTCGAGAAAGAGGGGATGACATTGGGGACTATCTTGTACGCAAGATAGACCCCGTAATGTGGACTTTTTCCGTGCCCATTAATAAGTATTATGTGTTTATTCATGTGAATTTACGTGTATTTAGAACTCTGCTTGTGCATATCCAATTTTTTTAAAAAAAGAAAAACCTTTTTGGGAATGACTCAACGTTAAAATTGAATCGGCGAGTGGGAAAACAGTGTGAGTCCAAAATAAGCCATTTTGAGGTAAAGGGGAAAATAACATTAAAGATATAGAACTACAAGTTTTATTGTACAGTAATACATTTTGCAAGATCTCGTACGTTATAACAGAATGCTGTAATGTCGACTGTACATTTGAGGCATTAACAAACGAAACTTCTTTCTTCAAATATCTCAAAATGCGTTTTGTGGACTAGTAGTGTTTTTCCACTCACCATTTCATTTTTTTCTATTTCTGCTCTGTTCCGTAAGTAAATACCGTACAAAGAAAAACAAAGTGTGTACAAATTCAGAAAGAAACTGGATTGACAGAAATAATCTTAAACAAAGACTTTTTTTTTAAATGAAATGTTTACTCAGATAAACTGCGTCCTTCCACATTTCAGCTTTACACCAACTGAAGAAATAAACTGTTTATATCCGTCACATTAGTGGCTCGAGAAGATCCCCGCTTTCGTAAACAAAAGCCGAAAGCAAGTAGACCATTGTTGAATAATACAGTATTTACTTAGGTAAAAGGGCAGATATAGAGAAAAGTTAATTGAATCATTGAGTTTTCCTCCCCCTTATGTCACACACACACACACACACACACACACACACATATATATATATATATATATATATATATATATATATATATATATATATATATATAGAAACATGAAACCTTTTGTAACCTTCAAAAGACATAAAAAACAACATTATGCTGATATGGAGAATCCCCATGTGGTGCGCTCAAGGGTTTACGGGGGTATCTACAAAATTATAAATATCAACTCCCACCGTGTGGTATCTGGTTTCAAAGGTAAGTACGTGTAGAGACAAATTTTGGAAACTACATGTTACTAGCATGTCCATATCCAACATGGTGGCCACCCGTAATGTACGTTCGAACTACGTTCCACGTATAACACTATGGTCCATCTCCTGAAGAAACCAAGGCAGATAGAAACATCAAATATTTCGTATCCTTCAAGGGACAGAAAAGACAACATTAAGATGATAAGGAGAATCCCACAAAAGGGAGACTTAATGGAGTTACGGGGAGTAATTATAAAATTTTAAATACCAACCCCCATCGTGTGTATCTCCTTTGAAAGCCAATGACGTGTAGAGACTAGTTCTGGGAACTGTTTCTCGCTAGAGTGTCTCTATCCATCATAGCTGCCATCCATAAGTATAGTCGAAGTACTCATATTTACCCCTCGTAACGCCCTTAGCCCCCCTCATGGGAGAGTTTCCTTATCAGCATAATGTTGGCTTTTGTGTCCCTTCAAGGCTACAGAAGGTCTCATGCTTCTAGCTGCCTCTTTTCTTCAGGAGACAGACCTTAGTGTTATGCGTAAAAAATACTTAGACGTACTTACGGATGGCCGTCATGTTGTATAGAAACACGCTAGCGACACGTAGTTTCCAAACCTGGTCTCTACATGTGATTACATTTCAAACGAGATATCACACGATGGGTGTTGCTGTTTAAAACTTTGTACTTACCCCCCGTAACCCTCTTAAGTGCTGATCATGTGGGGTTATCCATAATAGCATAATGTTGTCTTTTATGTTCCTTGAAGGTTACAAAAGTTTTCATGTTTCTATCTGCCTTTGTTCCTTCATGAGACGGGCCTTAGTGTTACGCGTGGAACACATTATATATATATATATATATATATATATATATATATATATATATATATATATATATATAGGGTTATTCACGAAACAAAACGAACAGTGGTCGGAGGTTCAAAAGGCTTATTTTATTCCTCCAGATGTGTGGAAATAGTAACGAAATTTCAATTAAGTAATATTTACAAGTCGCTCCATTTTGCCTCTTCTGTTAGTTGTTGTCAAACCTAGAACAAAATGTCCCAGAACAAAATGTCAATATCTGTATTCTCAATTTATAAAAACGCTTTCTCCAGTGGAAAGAGAATATTTTTAAGATGGATTTCAACCAATCGAAAACTAAACTTCTTCTGTTTCTCGATTTTCGTCAAAGGTTCATTATACTTTTGGATGTTACTTATACCTCTTTCAGCTACATCATCACCACAGCGATTTATTTTAATAATTCACAAACTTCTTAAAAAAAAGGCTTATCTCGCCATCTACTGATCATAATGAAAGCTACGAACTTATATCTATCCAGATAAAGCACACCTACTGTGTTAAGGTACATTGTAGTTTTGACACCTATAATGTAGTACACAAGAATGTAATGGGGCGTATACCCATTACTCTTCTAATATTTTCATAGTGCAACATTATTTAAATTAAATTTATGAATGAATAAGTATTTACGGAGGTAGGCATACGCTATATAAACAAAACAATCCTGCCTATACCTTCCAAAAGTCTAGCATTAGATCATTGGTAATACTACTAGAATAAAAAGATTTAAAATGGAGTGACCTGTAAATATTGAGCAATAGAGCTGAAATTTTACAGGCAAGCAGCTTATGACTCGAGGGAAAAAATAAGCCTTGAGGAGCATCATCACCGTTTCCAATTGCATTTGTGTGCTGGTATCTTTGGACAACACTTCTTACCACAGAAATTGGACTCAAACAATATCATATCTCCAGTTTCTGACCCAGGACCTACCTATTCTGCTTGAAGACGTGCCACAGAGAATACAAAAGTGTATGTGATGTATGCATGATGGCGTCCATTTCCATTTATGCAACACTATTCATGCAAGTCTGAACGAAATATTTCCGCGCAGGTGGATAAATCATGGTAGCAAACGAGCATGGGCCCCGTGTTCACCCGATCAGAAAACCTTACATTTATTCCTGTGGGTTTACGTGAAGAGTCTTGTGTATGCACGGTCCGTGCATGACATTGCATATCTTTGCTAGCCTGTATAAGACGCATTTGCCACACTACGGCAAACGCCAGCGTTATTGCCACCAGACAGAAAATCCTTACGGCACCGTGTAACTGTGTATCTCGAAGCACAAGTACGATATATTGCACACCTTCTGTAGAACAGCATTATGTTGACCACGGTAAGAACAGTACCTCTTGTTTTTACAGTACACTGGGTCTAATCTTCCATACGATCTGCATGTTTCATCACTAAGAGTATTTAACAGTTTCCTTGTAGCTCCCATGCGCCGCCACTGTTTCGCCATCACTTATGCATAAATCGTTTTCCCGACATTCGTATTTTTCTCCGTTCTTACGATATTACAAATTGCTGCCTCCTAAGGTGACGTTTCAGGTGCCTCTAGCGCCCAAACGAAGCTGCATTCACCCAATGTTCATATAACATTTTTGCTTGTTTTTACCTGTAGATTCACCTCCCAAATTTTCCTTCATTGCTGCATGACCACCCTGTATATATATATATATATATATATATATATATATATATATATATATATATATATATATATATATATATATATTGAACAAAGTCCATGGCTCTGGATAAGTAGAGTAACAAATAAAACACAGTTCTGACCAGAGCAGAATAAAATATATTAAAAACTATACTTACAATGTGTTACAGTTTCAAGGACCTAACGTCCTCTTCATCAGACACATCAGAGTGTTTGTGTCTGATGAAGAGGACGTTAGGTCCTTGAAACTGTAACACATTGTAAGTATAGTTTTTAATATATTTTATTCTCCTCTGGTCAGAACTGTGTTGTATATTTATTAATAATATATGTAATTTATGTAATATATGTAATATATGTAATTTATGTAATATATATATTTACAAACAACAGAAAACGGCTGTTCAAATATGGCGACAAAATATAGAAATGCATTTTCCCTCCCTTAAAACCGGAATTTTGATAAATATTGAGTCGTATGTTGGTGCTTGTATCTGATGAGTAGTTCATGTTCAGATTTTCATTTCCCTAGCTTGAAGGACTCAGACAGAAGCAGTTTTGGGGGGCGGCGATTGGGAAACCGCCCCAGGGCTCGCGTTCTGAGCATTTTCGTTTTGAAAGTAGATACAAAAGCATATCGCACACACTCCCCCCACACACATACCAGAGTTGGTGTGGGTCAATGAAAACTTGACACACGACCGACTGACCCACCACCCACCGTGACCCACTCTGACTCACCACCCACCATGAACCAGTCATACACTGTGACCTACTCTGATTCACCAAAATCCATCGTCATCAATTCAGAGCATGATCCATATCCTCTTCTGTAGTGACTAAAGAGTTTGCACTTGTAATGAAACAAGACTATGAAATTGTCACTAATCGGAGTTTGAATTTCTAGTCAATCGCTCAAGCACCACTCTGTTACAAATAACGGTGGATCTGACGTTTACAGTATCAAATGGTAAAGTGTTTGTCAGTGAGGAAATTGAAGCACTTCGAGGTAGGGGAAATTAGTGTCTGCCTAAAATATACTTGTACTAAGAGAGTATTCCTGCAAATGTTAATTTCTCAACGCATTCCAAAAGAAATTTCTATTCACAGGAAAATACCCCTGTACAATATGGAAAAGGTTATGGTTTCTCAGTTCACAGTATTTGTCTCACAAAAGAATTGAAAAATCAGTTGTTCATAGTGTATAAAGGTGTTCGGGTACTCTCTGTGAGAGCATCTCCATAAAGTATGCTCATAATTGAATCACTGATTGGAAAAAGGGAATAAGTGCATCAGACCTAAGTTTTCAATAACGCTAAAAAACCTTCTAGAGCCGTTGTTTGTATTTGTTGCAAAAAGTGTATAATTGATTACTTGTAGCAAAACAACTAACAAACACTAAGACAACAAGAAGAATTTTGTATTGCAGCCCTGGAGTTGGTTAGAAAAGCTTAAAAATGGAAAAAATATTCCCTTTTTCCAATCAATTAAAGTTGGGTGCAATTGTAATTGTGTGTAGGGTATGTAATGTGCAGTTTGATAGAAGGCTATGAAAATGTACATGTTGAATGCAGTGTTGTATGTTAATCTTGGATATATGTATTCGAACTATCACGCATATTAGGCTTCTAACACTTTTATTGTCACCGTTCGTTTTTCTGTACAGCACATGTTATTCGTACAGCAAGAAAAGTAATACAATAGACAACTGAACAAAATACGTAGCAAAATACCTTGTCACAATAGAATGGGTTTACATAGGGTCCTATCCGTCTGCATCTTTGTCTTCTACAGTTTCTTGATCAGTGGTTTTCCATGAACAAATCATCCTATAAAACTGTTTGTATTGGTCAGGTATGTATTTGATGATTTGTGAAGAATCGTTGATCTTTTTCTGATTGATCGAGACTTGCCAATCGTATGCCTTTGACGTTGGCAGTGCAAAGTTTGTGACATTACTTTTGAGTAATCGAAAAATATCAGTTCTTAGTCCATTGATAAACTTATGAGCTTGAACATAACCTGGAGATTCTGCTTTGTAAACAATGTCTCTATTTACTTACTTGGAATTTCACTGTTTTGTCCACAATGCTACCTGAAGATTTCTAAGGCGGTTACCACCAATGTTTAAAATCTAAGATTTCTTCATTGACAACTTCGTAAACCTGAAATGGAGGATCAGTATTTGTTGCATTCGTAATCATGTGGTTATACTGTGCTGGTAAATAAATGCGATTGTGTCGTTTGAGTTCTGGTTTGATTACAGCAAAATTTCGGTCACATGGTAAAAACTGTGACCTCTGACAGGCAAATATTGGTGTATAGTGGGAACCGTTATGATACGGTCAGGCTGAAAAGCATTCATGTCATTGAATTATTGCAGTTTTGACCACCACTTGTATCACTGAAAACATGTAAATCTGTAACTGATTGGGGCAAAAAGTTCTCCATAGATTGTGCAATGCAAAAAGAAGGCGAAGTATCGTAACGAAAGCAGAGGGCTTTGGTGGTTGTCTACTTACACACAGTCTCACAGTTGTGGTCGTGTCCTGTAGTGACTGTAAGAAGGAAATAAGAAACGTAGTTATTCCCTTTTTCTAATCAGCAAGAGATTTTGCCTTCTACATTGGTCACATAGAGTTGCCCAAACATTCCAATTTTCTACTCAATGATGCAACTATCTTAAAGGAACACATCTGCTATCTCAGGTTAAAATCGCAAAAAATTGTACTTATTCCCTTTTTCCAATCAGTGGTTCAATTGTAGTTTGTGTAATCACTAAAACATCACGTTAAATTTAAGTTACAAATATGCATAATTGCAATTATTATATATATTTATTCAAAGTAGTTTAACTAAATCAAAGAAGAGACTTACCTAAAATTAGTTACAAAGTTCAATAACACAAATAAGCCATTAGTAATGCAAATATACATATTCCATAGCTCGTAATTTGCCCCCTTATAACGACTTGAGTTAAGTTTGAGTTTAACGTCCCTTTTCAGCAGCGAGGCTATATGAGACGTGGACCTACTGATTAACGTGGAATCCGAACCACATGAGCTCCCGCCGGGAATCGAACCCGGGTCTCCCGCGTCAAAGGCGCGTACGCTAACCGCTTAGCCACGGAAGAGCTCTCCACTTTAAACGAATCTGAAATCGGGTTTATTTCCTGTTGGCATCTAGAACTTTTTCGTGCTAAATCATCCGCAGCGGAATGATGTCCATCCTTCAACCAAGAAATAAATAGCTCGTCTACTTTGAGCTTGCCCAGCGGTGCACCATTAACATTGATGAACAACAAATTAGATGATGATTGAGCACTTAGTTTATTTCTAATATCAGTCATCTCTAAATTCATAAGGGGAAATCCCCGTTCGCACTCTGTTGTGGAAATTGATAATACTTCTACCCGATATCTGCAACTCCTCATCTATAATCTGGTTGTTAGACTTAAGTCTGATAACGATTTTTCTCGGTCAGTTTTGAAATACTCAGCAAGAAGTATCATCTCTCTATCACCGTGAAACATGTTTTCCATATCGACTTTGTCAGTTGGCATGTCGACTCATGGAGAACAGAAATTTCATCTACCACGCCTTCGATAGGGAATCTTGTGCATAAATTATGAATGAAAGCATGATAACCTGATGATTTCTTTTTGTTTATAAATTTAATTTTTGTAATTTAACATGAAGGTTTGATGCCATTACCAAGTTTCCTCTCCCCTTTAGAAGCGAAAGGAAAAAAGTCCCTGGAAAGTGTTCCGAGGTGAATGGGAATTTCTCTCCTTCTTCCCGTTCAATTAACACACTGCTGTTTGCCATAGGCCAAATTAAGACGAATTTCAGTTAAATTATCATAGTATAATTATTTCCTTGATGAATTATCGACACTTTTTTGTGGAAAAAAGGATGAAACTTGAAAGTCCCAAATCAAGGTAAGTAAACCAACGTAAAGGAAAAAAAGAGTAAAATTTTCCACATAATTATGCGTACAATCCAAACTTAAAATTTCCGCGTAATTAAGCTTACAGTGCAAATTTTATGCCTATTTTTCCCACAACTTTATGAGTTGATTGCCCTGTGCTGTAAGCGCTCCATATAATAAACATAAGCTTCAGCAATTATTATAACAGAAAGCAACGGATATATGAAGCCAAGCACTGTATTCTTTGTTTCTATTTTTTTTCTTAAATAACATCGATCGTTTTCGATCATTTTTACAAACCAACTCACTACCAATTTTCCATATATAGAAAGTGCCCCCCCCCCTCCATAAAGAATAATTTTAAAAGTGCTAGGACAAATTCTGTTAATTTTCAATAAAGAGTTAATACACTGAATTTCAGCTCCGTAAGTTTAACGGCTTGCGAGATACTTATTTTTTCTCGCAAAAATTCGGATCCTCACTACCTCCTTAGGATATTATGTATTATAATGAAAGCAATATAACATCCCAGTTTAGATTAAGGCCTAACTATATACCAAAAGTCATTTCATTTGACTTTGGTATTTCACCTTAATGATCAGGCACACATAGTTATATTCAATTTTTTATATAATAATTTATATATTACAGTGATTCAAAAATGTATTTTTTCCAGTAGTTAGCTTCTCTAAAAACTCACAGATCTCGAAAGCCAAGTAGTGGTATAAGTCCTATTGCTATTATTACAGTTACAAATATCAATATCCAAAAGTGCCTGAAGTTCTTTTTTCACTTGGTTAGATATACTCACCTCAGGTAAGTAGACAGAAACAAATGGAACAGGAAGGGAAATGAAAGTCTTGAAAGTAAAACGAAGAGAAATTTACCAGTCTTCAGAAGATACTGTCTACAATGCAGTGAACAGAGTGGGTCGGTAGATCAGACTGAGTCGGTGGGTCGCAGTGTCATTATGGCTGGTGGGTCACAGTGGGTTACGGTGGGTGGTGGGTCGCAGTGGGTTACATGCTGTTGACCCACGATCCACTCAGAAAACTTGACCCACTTGTCCCACTGACCCATTCCATCTCTGACACATACATATGCTCAGATATTCCACATGTAACGTTAATTCTGAACTCCATACTTTTTTAGGATACACACTGAGAAAAATCCATTATCCGGACAGCGGTATATTGTACAAATACAAGGATTCGTTATGTTTACTAAGGAAATCTGTACGTAGCGTACTTTATCCATATACTACACAGGTACTGTCTTTTACCCGCTTAGATATTATATCATGTCTTTGCAGGATGTCTGACATCTAACAATCTTCTGTATTTTACATACGTATACGTATGTTAAAAACTTCAGCTATATGTTATATACGTCTATCTGTGTGTGAGATCCAGACCGCCTATAGATACTCTTTCTTTCGAAATGGCTGACGTCATTGAACTACCGTCTTTTGCTTGCGAAACGAGGTTGTTTACAAACGGAAAAGAAGAGAGGAAGGAAACAAAAGCCTGGGTAAGTACAACAGTTAACTATTACTTTAGTTAAACATCCATTAATTACATATTCTTTTAGTGTAACTTGCTTTAATATAGTACTAAATAAGTAATATAGTTTATGACTACAATTCTTACTATTGTAACTAGTTAATGATTGAGGAGAATGGAATGGGTGAATCTGAATTTTGAGAAATCTTTGAATATTAATGTTTTGAAACATTTTACGTGTCAAGGTAAGAAAATGAATGTTATATGTTTATTCATTCCGTTTTATATGTGACGATTTAGTACTTGGTGCAAAGTTACTACAGGACTGCTTATCATAATTGCTAAGAAACCGTTTCAAGCGCGAAAATCTCCTTCTGTAGTGAAGATTTAGGATTTAGATTTCTGGGCTTTCGGCATCAATGGCCTTGTTAGCCCATCACACATGAGGGATGACTTCCCTCGGTGAGCACACTATCCGGGGAAAGGAAGGGAAGAAAGGATTGGGGAAGGAAGAAAACAGCCTGGGACCTGTATGTTAGGTACCACTCCCGCATTTGCCTGCTGTGAATGAGGAAAACTCAAGGAAACCTCATTCAGGATGGCTGGACTTACAATCTTTTGATACTTTTTGGACCGAGTTCCCCCACCGGGATGGAACCCGGAACCGTTCGCACCGAAGGCGAGAGCGTTAGCGACTACGCTACGCGGGGCTACTTATGTAGTCTAGAAAACTCATTTTTACTAGGATATTTGCAAGATTTTTTTTTGGCTTTTAGTTTAACGCCCCATGATTGTACATAAATGTAAGTGAGAAGTGACGATGAGATACATGATAATGGTGGAATCAAGAAAATGTAAGAAAACTGGAAAGTCTTAAGAATAACCATACCTACAGTGTTCACCAAAAGCCTATTTGTCGGGAGCAGGATCGAACCAGGGACCTAACGGGTCAGAGGTAAGCGCTCTACTACAGAGCTTTCTTTTGTTTAAAGAACTTGTTTACATTGAAATATATATATTTTACGAAGATATTGACATATTTTACAGCCTCACGGAAATTTTTAAAAACAAAGTAGTCAGGGAGAGCTTACTTGTCAGGTTTTTATTTTTTAATTTAATTTGATTTTATTTTTATTTATTTATTTATTTTTGCTTGTTATGTCCCCTAGTTAATCAATGTTTAGCTTACTGAGAATTAAAACCTTTTTTAGTATCATTGTTATGTCATCACTTTGGAACCAAAAAGTTAGAATTGTTTTTCTTGTGTTTTCATATAGGAAGTTGGTGAGTTTGTGCCTTAGCGTTGGTTTGGTTTCTAGAACGTAATTGAAGGTCATGTTGAGTTGAATCTTGGCGGGTTTGAGTTCGTGAAGTGTCAGGCACTGCTTGTGCCCCTGTCTTCTGTCTGTGATGTTTCCTGGCTTTGGGCTGTGACGTATTTATGTTGAGGAGTACCAACGCAGGCTGCGTGATATAGCTAAAACAGTTTCAACAGCTACGAGTGCCAGGCGTTTGAATTTCAGCTTTCGTTACGGCGTGACTAATGCAGTATAGTACTAGGTTCAAATTCTATGGCTGGTAAAAACGGTATATTACTTTCGTGGTGTGGTAAGAAATACAACGTAACAGTTATTAGTTTAATTAGTGTTTCTTCATAGTATTGTTTCACTATTTCTAGAAAGAATTAAGTATTAACGAAGTAATGAATAAGCAAAAGTACACTTTGATTGACGTTTACTATTTCTCATACTCCATTGAGAATGTTTTGATCCTCAGTTGCACAAACATCCAGTGTTTTTTTTTGTTGTTGTTGTTGCTTACACTGCCTTACAGATGAGTTCCCTCGTGGCTAAGTGATTAGTGTACACGCCTTTGGCGTGGAACACCCGGGTTCGATTCCCAGCCGGAGCTTATGTGGTTCGGATTCCACGTTCATCTGTAGGTCCACGTCTCATACAGCCTTGCTGCTGAAAAGAACGTTAAAATCAACTCCGCACTGCTTTACAGATGCAATTGTTCGATTCCGAGTTCGGGCAGGGGGCGTCTTTTATATATACAATCCAAGGATTTTAGTTATCAGTCAGTGATGATATATATATATATATATATATATATATATATATTACAAAATATGAAAGTGACTATGTGATTCATAATCTCTTAGGGCCGCGGTGGCTCAGTGGTAGAGCGTTCACCTCTGTGCTTAGGGTTCCGGGTTCGATCCCAGCCCCCGCCAAATGAACTTTGTGGTGGACAAACACCCAGTGAGTGGGATTCCTCAGGGTTCTCCCGTTTCCTACCACTTTCTTCATTCCACCATTTCATTCATTGCTCATCATCACCGTCTCCTTTAGCCTAACCGGCATAACCGTGGGACGTAAAACTCAAAGGTTTCATTTCATTTTTTCTTAATCTCTTGAACCACCTGACCGATCTCGATCAAATTTCCAAGGTAGATGTGGTTCTGGCCTGGGAGTGTTTTTAGCTATATACTTTGACAGTAGAACTTAGGGGAGGGGGAGGAGGGTGACAGAAAAAATAAATAAGACTTAATTTACTTTGAAGTGTAAAAGTGCGAGCGTTTTCTTCTCTCTTTCTCCACTCCTCCAGTCTCCTCTCACTTTGATTTCATGATTTCACACTCTGATGAAAAGTATTAAATACTGCCAGGAAAAGTACTAATATATAACCTCTCTTTTAGGCGCCCCTCCAACCACGCGCCCGGGGCACGTGCTTTGCTTGCTCCCCCATTGCTGCGGCTCTGTGAGCTACATAAGTAACATACAATGCTTAGGTAATACTTTGACTTATAAATACTATTAAGAAAGAAAGAATTGCATTTTCTTAACTTTCGGAAAGAAGCTACTATGGGATTAAAGATAAGGTAGGAAAGGCAACACAAATGGAGTGAAATGCATTCCAGTCTATGCTTTCACCCAGCAGACATATTGTTTGGAACCAGAAAAAAAAGTGACTTTTGGAATCTTGTACTTAGGTTCACAGCGAAAGCGACAAAATAACTTGACTCATCCATCGTAGCTCTCGAGGCCGCGGTGGCTCAGTGGTAGAGCGTTCACCTCTGATGCTTGGGGTCCCGGATTCGATCCCAGCCCCCGCCAAGTGAACTTTGTGGTGGACAAACACTATGTGCGTGGGTTTTCTCGGGGTTCTCCCGTTTCCTCCCACTTTCTTCATTCCACCATTTCATTCATTACTCATCATCACCGTCTCCTTTAGCCTAACCGATATAACCGTGAGACGTAAAACTCAAAGATTTCATTTCATTTTCATTTCAGCTTCTCCCGCAACCAGTGTTGCCACAATGTTGACAATAAGTTTGCGAAACGAGAGATGACGACTCCAATTTTGGGTGAAAAGTCGCTATAAAAATAATCGAGAAATTCATTGTCTATAAGCATTGTTTTAAAGTTGTAGATGTAAACTAAACAATATGTTCTACTCACTGGCGCAAATGCCTTGGGGGGATGACTGATATTTGCCCCCTCCAATCTTGGAACTGAGGGGAACCAATAATCCGATTTGAAATGTGTTTTTTTTTGGGAGAAATTTGATGATTTTTGTCCGATTGCTACAAAGGAACGTGAGATAAAATATACGTCTCCCAGAATAAGACTCAAATCTGCAGCCTTCCAACGCTGGAGACAACTCTGATCCTCCACAACATTGTTTTTCAACTTCATAAGCATTTTGGACATCGCAAAAAAAAAAAAAAAAGTATGGTAACGGTCTTACCCTTTCCCCCCAATGTTGAAGACAGATTTGCGCCGCTGGTTCTACTCACATCTTTGTAAACAGAGTGCAACCAATCCTTGAATTCAGGGATCATTTCAGATTGTTTCGGGTACTTTTGTTAATATTGGAGTCAAAATAGTTCCGAAATAATTAACACTACAGTACTTACGTTAAGCAATTTTTTGTAAAAAAAAAAAAAAAAAAATGCAGAATAATTAAAAGACCCCAAAGGACAAATATAACAAACACCCACTTCGCCTTTATTCACGCATCTATAGCTAATCTTATTGCTATCGGTAATGATGTATTACGTGTGTCTCTCAACGGAAACTCTGCAAACTAAAGGACATCAAGTTTGTAGTTGTTCTTCGTTAGAGGGCAAGGTTAACTAACATAACAATGCAGGATTGTGGGGCAGTGAGTACGCTGTATTTCCAAACTCATCACTTGTGCTGATTAAAACAAACAAACAGAAAAAAAGAACGTAAAAACTGTTTTGAACTAATAATGCTTCTCTACAGATGAACATTTTGTTTGCAGCAAAAGGTCACTAAATGTGCAAGTAGCTAAATCGTCCTTTAAAAATCACCGAAAAAAGTCTCCAATCGGAAAAAAAATTGCCGCTATCGTAGGGCGACCATACGTCCCGTTTTGACCGGGACAGTCCCATTTTAGGGGCGTGTCCCGCCCGTCCCGTCAGTAGATGGAAAAAAGTAGTATTCGTCCCGTTTCATGCAAATGAAAGAAGTAAATAACAAACCCAGTACCTTTACTCCTTTTAAAAGTATTAATAATTAATAACAACAAAGAGGCAAAAATTGAACTGAAATTCCCTATATTAAACATACTCTATAGTTCGCAGTACTGCTCGAAAGGCAGCACAGGCTTTAGCAGTTTGTGTGTTGAACAAACTTCAACGCAGAGATGTGCGTCTACGCGTAAATAAACGATAGTTTACGTGTCAACAATGCGTAGACAATGTAAACAACGTAGACTATGTAGAATATGTCAACAACACGTAATTTAATATCGCGTCGTGGTCAATAAAAGAGTTTTCTTTTGTCGTTACCTTGCGAAATTGCGTACAAAATAAAATACCTAGACCAGCGAATAGTAACTTTCGAATACTTACAAGAGAACCTTCCGAAAATGATAGTTGCAGTAAAAGATTTGACCTATGTTAATTGAGAGAGCTGTAACAGAGATGTTCATTCCCAAAAAATTAGCTGCCCATAGCAATAGGTTTTAGAAATATAAGGGGTGGAAGTTCGGGAAACAGCAAGGTTGGACAATTGGGAAAAAGTGCAAATTCCGCCAAAAAGGGGGGCACGGCGAAATAAGATGCTGACAAGTGATGTATAGAAAGAGACTTGCCATAATAGGAAACATATGAAGGCCACAGTGGGGTTAACAGTGTTGCCAGTTGCAATGAAAAGTACATGTTTTGCAAAGAGCACTATATGAAGTGAGTGCAATATTCAGTGTCAACCTGTCATATAGAACATAAGATATGGCGTGTATAATCAGTGGTACAATCTAACAAAAGAAAACACAATAAACAGAAGTACGAAAAATACGGAAAACGCGAAGTTGGCCATAATGCGCCACATTTGATCACGAACTGTGAATATTAGAATGAACAAAACAAGAAAGCACCAACTATGCAGGAAACCGACGTACCTAGAGCCGAAAAGAAAAACGAGTTCCAAAGTTGGCAACACTGGCCATGAACATCCAGACAAGTCTAATATAGTTAGGCCACTCGCTTCACAAAAAGAAAATTCCGGCAACAGGCATTAGCCTTTGCATCATTTGTACATGCTCGTCTACATTGTACGTACAATTGTTCGATGAGACAATGGTCCAACAGAAGATACATTTGCAGTGAGCACAGCGGAATACTGCCAATCCGTCACACATGGTACAATGATCGCCTGTGAATGTCTCGAAACAGTACTCTAGAGGTGTCGGAACCTTTGGTGGTCTTTCTATCACATATCCACACATGTAGAAAGCAAACATAATCAAAGGCTTGATCTGCTGTGTGTTGCTGTCTGCAGTACTATCACCGCCTATATGATATATCCAGAGTGTCCCACCTAACTCTGCGACTGAAATAGTTTCAAAGCGAAAAAAAAAAAAATGTGACACATCCAGTTGTGCAGAAATGTACTCATGTCAGCGGGCGACAAACTTCTGTGAGACGCAAGTGCTTCCAAGTCCCCCATCATAGGGTCCCAGGGGCCAACTTCAAAAATTCAAATAGCACGATCGGTCGAGTTACATTTATTTCGATAAATCTTGGAATATGCAACAACGCATATCAGAAATATTTACTATATGGGATTTCAAAATGGCCGCCAAAAATATCTGCTCGGTGACAAGAACAACGTGCATTTTTGGCGGCCATTTTGAAACACGTGCTTCATATAGCAAATGTTTTTTATAGGCGGTGTTGTATCTATCCAGAGAAATATCATCCGCCCCTTGTTCCCATTTGAAATGTTGCGATTGACCCCTCGAGCCTTATGATGGGGGCCCTGGGGGACTTGCTTCTTACAAAGTTTTCTTGGCCCTCGACATGAGTACATTCCTGTGCAATTGGATTTGCAACATCTCTTTTTGCTTCGCAGCAATTTGAGATCACAATGTTCGATGCCATGTTAAGACACAACACATATTTGTGGCGGCCATTTTGAAAAACACGCTTCATATAGCAAATGTTTCCTATAGGTGTAGTTGCACATTCCAGGATCTGTCGAGAGAGGTACCACTCGGTCCCTGTTGCCATTTGAAATTTTGAAGTTGGCTCCTGGGGCCCTATGATGGGGATCCTGGGTGCACTTGCTTCTCACAGACTTTTATCACCCCCTGACATTGGTACATTCCTGCACAACTGGATCTGTCACATTTTTGTTCGTTTCGCAAATCTTTCAGATCACAAAGTTTGGTGGGACACCCTGTATATTTCCACATACGACCCAACCATAACATAATGTTCACTACTTCTATTATCGGTTGTTGGCTCAACCCAACCATTTCATGTTCCCCGGCTTGACATTGATGCATTCCCCGGCTCAATCACTCTAGCATTGATGCATTCCGAGTGATGCCTGTTGCCGGAATTTTCTTTTTGTGAAGCGAGTGGCCTAACTATATTAGACTTGTCTGGATGTTCATGGCCAGTGTTGCCAACTTCGGAACTCGTTTTTCTTTTCGACTCTAGGTACGTCGGTTTCCTGCGGTCGGTTCAGTGCTTTCTTGTTTTGTTCATTCTGATATGCACAGCTCGTGATCAAATGTGGCGCATTATGGCCAACTTCGCCTTTTCCGTATTTTTTGTACTTCTGTTTATTGTGTTCTCTTTTGTTAGATTGTACCACTGATTATACACGCCATATCTTATGTTCCATATGACAGGTTGACACTGAATATTGCACTCACTTCATATAGTGCTCTTTGCAAAACATGTACTTTTCATTGCAATTGGCAACACTGTTAACCCCACTGTGGCCTTCATATGTTTCCTATTGTGGCAAGTCTTTCCATGCATCACTTGTCAGCATTGTATTGTGCCGTGTCCCCCTTTTTGGCGGAATTTGCACTTCTCCCCCCTTGTCCAACCTTGCTGTTTCCCGAACTTCCACCCCTTAAATTTCTTGAACCTATTGCTATGGGCAGCTAATTTTTTGGGAATGCTCATCTCTGTTACAGCTCTTTCAATTGGCATAGATCACATCTGTTACTGCAACTATCATTTTCGGAAGGTTCCCTTGTTAGTTTCGTCTTGATGAAGGAAAATAACAAATATTATGCATTTTGTAAAATATGCAAGAAAGAAATTGGCAAATACAGCAGCTTCAAGACTGAAAGCCCACAGGTGAGAATTAGTTTTGTACGTTTCATTATAAAAGCAGTGCTCGAAGTGGAAAATCTAAGGAAGTGGTATGCACAGACAAAGGATATAGGATTCATTCTTCTACCTTTCTTAAACACTACAGCAGCATCGACAGCGCAAGTTCAGCGTTGTCATCCGTATAACTTTCAGATTAGATAATTCCCTCTACTTTTTATATGTTAGTCCTTTCCCTAATCTTTCGCTGTACCGAAGCAAAACAACTGAATGAGGAAATATGAACAAACGAGCAACGAAATTCTTCCTTACATTTGATCGTGGTTGTCTACATAGTCTACACGAGAAAAGATGTAATGTAGATTACGTATAGATTACATTAGACAATCGCGTAGACGTAAAATTATAGTTTACGGCACATCACTGCTTCAACGTGTCTTTCCTTTTTCATAAGTGCCCGCTCTGTAACAACTGGGGGAAACTGATATCAAGGTACTGATAAGAACAAAGGTAGATCTAAAAGTCTAGGGTTGCCAGAACCTGTCCCGTTTTTAACTGAAAATTTTATGGTCATCCTACGCTATCGTGGAGGTCGAATCCCCCTGATTTAGCGACTTTTCCCAAAATTGGCAACATTGACCCTTACCGAACAACATCCCGTCATCTTTAGCCTAGCCAGCATAATAGTGGGACGTAAAACTTAAAGACTTCATTTCATTTGGAACAACACCCCCAGAAATCTATTGTTATGCCATTCCCAAAACACCCTTTTGTACAGTTCTCCCTAATCGAAAAAATGTAAATAGCAGGGTTCATACATAAATATGGAACTCAATTTCCCTGAATTTTCCAGGTTTACCAGGTAATAATTTGCAATTTCCATGTCTAGTGGAAGAAACTAATAATACGAGAACACACAAATTTTAAGAATAATATATTTATATATTTGAGAATGGCCACCCTTCTCCACAATGAACGATTGCAATTAAATATTGAGTCACAAGAAACTAAATAATTAAAACAAATAAAATTTAAGTTGAAAAATATTAAGTTGAGAAAACTACTAAGGGAATTAATTAAATATTTTTGTTCCATACTTGAATATATTCAAAATATACAAAAATATTGGGGAAGAAAAAAGGGCCCGCGAGATTTTAACTGGTTCTTGTAGTACTCGACGACAGAAATCGATTACTGAAAGAATTTTAAAAATCGGCGCATGCAAACATAGAGGAAATCGTATTTTCATGTACCGGTTCAAAATGGGGAAGAAAAAAGGACTACGAGATTTTAACTGATTCTTGTAGTATTCGACAACAGAAATCGATTATTGAAAGAATTTTCAAAATCGGCGCATGCAAACATGGAGATAATCGTATTTTCATGTACCGGTTCAAAATGGGGAAGGAAAAAGGGCCCGCGAGTTTGAACCGCTACGACGTATGTCCACGAATGTGCCCGTCTTCTCAAATTTAGTTAATTAGTGTGAGACTGAAACATATGACACAGAGTCACATTGTGGATAACTCTGCAATCGGCAACCACTGGACACATGCTCCTCCCGCCCTACAGTTTGATTATTTCGATCCATTCCTCACGTGCTAATGGCATCTGCAAGAAAGATGTAAGTGTAACGTTCAATTGGCAATAGCTTTTCACCAAATTAAGCTGCATGAAATCTGATTGCATATTTGACATACTGAGAAAATTCTAACCCGTGGCCGTATGTATCATATATCCCACCAGTTCATAATAAAAATTTTGAACACAAAATTACGATCGTCCGTGTGACGTATTCCCAAAAGGCCTAATGTGTATCACCCACCTTACATTCAATGTAACCACATCCGTATAGAATTTAGAAAGGAACTTCTTATGATGTATACAGGATGTCTCAAAAGTTCCCTAACATAGGGTAACTCTGTTATCAGAGTTACAACAAAATGTAAGAGGGGAGAAAACTCTCGAAATATGACGTTTTCAATCTAAAGTGAACACTTCAAAAAAATCGGACGAGATGTTTGTGCTGTATACTCTTTATGCACCCAATTTTAAATGAAAATGCAACGTTGTCATTTACCTGAACCCACAACATAAGTGATTGAAGTTACTGTTTGAAACGGGGGCTGGCCATCGACATGTTAGCGTAAAAGACAGTAACTTCACTCACTTATGTTGTGGGTCCAGGTAAATGGCAACGTTGCATTTTCATTTCACATTGGGCGCATAAAGAGTGTACAGCGCAAACGGGTAATCCGATTTTAAAAATTCCTTCACTTTAGATTGGACACATCAAATTTGGAAATGCTTTCCCCTCCGACATTTTGTTGTAACGGATAATAACAGAGTTACCCTATGTCAGGGGACTTTTGAGACACCCTGTATATCTTATTTAATATATGTTTGATGTCACTATAACTGTAGTATAATTTAGTTGGTTTAAATTTACAATTTAATACAAGTAGATTCGGATTTACATGCGTAGGATTTTGTATGCATCTAACTAATGAATTCTTTTATATTCATACTTAACTTAGTGACTTGGCTTTGGACTGCAACTGATTATTCTAACCCATTATTGCTTGAGAAGAAACAAGATATCCGAATCTTCATTTGGAGAAATCAAAGGTCTATTGGAAATCTGGGAATTACAATCATTAATTTCTACATTTCAAGGTGCGTAAATTATATATTCTGTGTTTACTATTACTATTATTGGGTTTATAATCAATCAAGCACTTCATGATATTTTAGGGGGATCAAGATGGGTGCCGGATAGATAAGTATTTGAGCATCAGGGTCTTATTTCTTTTCAATTTAATATTTAATCAATGATTATTTTTCTCCCTCATTATTCCACCAAATCGTATTCCAAGATCATAAATTTTCATTACTCATTTGTGACCGTCAGCCTACATAACATAGTCATAGGACGTAAAACAAAGATTTCGTAATTTTTTGATTCTATCTCTTTTCTCCATAGCTGTGAAAAATAATGCCTTCAACATCATAAATTTGTATGCCACTTGCCTGCTTTCGCCTTCAGTCGTCTTACTCTTTGAACATCACGAAGCAAAGCAGGTACTTTGCAGTTGGCATAGTTTTGAAAGGATGTGATATAACATAATGATGTTGGTGTTGCGATGTTCAGTACCATAGATAATTAAACAATGCTAGTAAACAAATCGAGTAGCAATTGTAATTTTTTAGCTTACATGCCTTTCAGACCGGCCTTTTTTTTAACAACATATTGTTATTTCTACTCTATATGAAATATATTCTAAGGTTGTGTTTTGGGGGACGTGGTAGCTCAGTTGTGGAGCGTTCACCTCTCCTGCGTGAAGTTCCTGGATCGATCCCAGCACGTGCTAAATGGGCTTTGTGTTCGAGAAACAGTGTGTGTGGTTTTTCTCGGGGTTTTCCCGTTTTCTCACACATTTTTCATTCTACTATTCCATTCATTCTCATCATCGTCATCTCCTTGAGCATACCGGTATAATTTTGGAACGTAAAACTCAAAAATTTCATTTCATTTCATTTCATATAAACTTTGTTGCAAAGTAACCTGATAGCTGAAGATACTTTGCAACACATACAAAAAAGTATTTTCAACATACGAACATAATGTTTCTGTGCAGTGTTTTCTCTCCTCTATTTATACATTTCACTTCCTACACAACACTGCATGCCGTCTACAAATATTGAGGTTAGACTTACGGTACCGGTGTCAGTGCTTAGTACGAATTATTGATATTTGTAAAGAAAATTATGTATTTTCTCGTACCGACATAAGAACCACATTCTGATAATTTAGTATGTCCCACAAAAATGGCAACTCAAGAACAGCAAAAATCTTCGAGATCTGATTTGCCTTGGTTGCTCTTTATATCCAAGAATATCATCCCAACCGTAATCAGTGGAAGATTTACGGGATTTGAGGCTTTCAGGCTGAAGCTCACCCAAATTGCAGGATTTCTTTTTTAAACTATCTGATGTTAGTCATTCCTATGCGTCTACGCTTCAAGCCCTTCAAAAAGTCTAGTCGTTTCTAAATAAAGGAAGTCTTTCTGTGTGAAGTCCCTCTCAAACTATTTTTCTCAATCCGCCGCTGTTCGTAATTTATTTTCCAACAAGAAATCCATCCCGACATTTACCTGAATAGGAAATTTTCCTAAAGTTAGATGGCAGGAGGTACCAGTAGTAATAATTTCCTATCTGAGGGGTTACGTTTGATCGGTGCAAAGTAGCCCCGATTAGAGGCTGAAACAACCTTCTCCCAGTTTTATTTTCCTATGACTTTAAAACGTTTCACACTTCAATTTCAACTATTGTCTCAAAGTCCCATTATACACAGAGTATTCTAAGAAACTGACTTGACTTTGACGAAAATTCTTGTAGGTGATATCTTTCAAATTTTGTCGGCCTTTACAGTGACTGCTTTCCATAGCTCTACAACAACAAACCCTTCAGGTAATTAGAACTGATGTTAACCGCCAACCAAATAGTCAAAATCCAGTTAGATGTTCTATCTTACGGTGCCAGTTGAAACTTTCTCTTTACAGTCCATCATTTTACCGACAGATTACTGTGAAACTTTTGCCGTATTTTATGCAAAGTTAATCCTGAACTGCAAAATAATCCCGTCTTATGGTACTTACAGAAGATTAGTCAGCAATTTTCACATTAATTTTAAAGGTGACAACAGTTGGAGCCTAGGGCTATGTGATACTTAGATCGAACGGTGGATATTTTCAAATATCAAAACATCGATATCGAGATTTTTGATCGATATATCCATATTTTTTCTCTCTTTCGTATTTTTATATTTTCGATTTTTGATATTGTTTATATTTCGATATTGCTGTATATTTCGATATTTCGAACAAGTTTCGATAGTTTGTCGATATCGATTATCTATATCTAAATTCGGATATCGCAAAGCCCTATCGAACCCCCTCCGAAATGAAGTATTTCGCTATGGACCTGATTAGGGATGCGCACGTGACAAGACGAGACATAATTTTTGTTATGAAATTCGAGACGAGACAGAGCTCTTCCAATAGAAACGGATCCAGTTTTCGAGACGAGACATAACTTTCGCTATACCTTTTCGAGAGGAGACAATCTCAAATCTTTTCTCTTGCGCATCCCTAGGCTTGATCATGAGTTAACAAAAAAAATGTTAATGAGAAATAACATGTAAATACAATATAGGTAGCTAAAACATTTTTGTTTTCATTCTTCAGTAATGCATTGTTATTAATTTCAGTATTTTATAGTGTATTCTTAAGCTTAAGGTGATGTATAATTAAATTTTGAATTCAGTTAACTTATTTTGTTTCTCATATTGTTTTTAAAATGTATGTACAAACGTTTTTCATTCTTGAGTGTTTAAAGTGACGTATAGTTATTAAACATAGTATTTAATATTGTACTCTTAACGTGAAAGTGATATACAGTTAACTTTTGAATTCAGTTAATATTTTTCTTTTTAAAATTGCTTTAAAAAGTATGTAAAAACGTTTTTATTTTCTTTCTTGAGTGCTAAAAGTGTTGCAAAGTTGTTAAGCTTACTACTTTATATTGTATTCTTAACCCTAAACTGATACACAGTGCGTTTTTGAATAAATTATGTCAAGTTATTTGAGTGACGAACACTGGTAGAAAACCCTGATTACTACTGGAACATTTTGATTTTAAGGTGACGACTACTGGTGCAAGGATTTTAAAATACTGTTTTTCCTTCAACGGCTACTTCTTTTTTAATTCTGACTACATGGTCATTATAGGAAGGATCAGTGAGTCTTTCCAACTATGGTACATCTCCGACAGATGCACGATGCTCAGAGAAAAGACAAAATAGTACGTTTTAAACCTTAAAGTGACAACCACTGGCGTTTTTACCCTGCTATGCAAAAGTAAGTGGGTACTCCAATGGGGTTCCAATGCGGTACCTAATTTCTGCATTTTAGATATTTGGAAATACATGTCTCTAAAATGTAAAGAACTGATTTTTTTAAAAAAAACTGAAAATTGCAACTCGGTAAGCCTTATGGATACCAATATATGGGAAAATAAAGAGCGATACCATAGGTATGTGGGGCTTGCATACTTGACGCTAGAATTCAGAAAATGGATTAAAATATGACTAACGGCTATCAAGATGTCAAATAAAGGGAGGACCAACACAGTTACGAGGTTTTCGTGTTAGATGGTAAAATTTCCGAAACCAGTCATGGAAAGTTAATAAACACAAGTAGCAATTTCACCTTAAAGTAATTAGATATCTTCATGGGGTGTTAGAACATCCTGGAGTCTACCAAAATTAAATTTTAAAAGCTTTTGAAAATATAATCTGACATTTGTAAACAGTATTTGAAATATGTGTTTACCCAAAATTCATCTGGAGAAACACTGTGAAATAAAAGCGTATGAGATCTTGAAATTTCGGAAACAATTATTTTTCGCAACAAAATTAAATAAGATGGTACTTCTATGGGTTAAATGAATACCTCAGTACAATTTCGATCGAAAGATTAGTTCAGTCCTAGATTTTCTTCAGGCAATTCCAAGGGTTCATCGAGCTGTGCAAAAGAATGAAAATTCGCTGTCAATATCTAAGATAGTAACCAAATATAAGGAATTATATATTTTATGACGTAAAAATAGAGATCTTTATGGATTTGTACTTTTGGGTCTTTCCTATAAGAAAAAAATTCAGAAAACTACTGTATATACCTTAATAGACAATTTAATGGGCGGGGACACAGTAGCTTAGTGGTAGTGTGTTTAACTAATCTTTTTCGCAGAAACTATTGGAGTATTCACTTAACCCATAGAGATAGATCGTACTTAACTCCCTATTTAATTTTAAAATTAAATAAAAGGAAATATTTCAGAGTAGCGACCCACGATTATGCATTTTAGTCTCAGGGAGATTATGATTAAAGTAAGTGAATGTTGTTGACAGAATTGATGGAATGCAAAAGTGGGATGAAAGAGAGTACCCCGAGAAAACCCACGAATACGATCTCCACTACAAACTGACAGCCGCGGATCAAACCAAGAACCTAATACACCTGTGGTAAGCACTCTACCACTAAGCCACCGTGCCCCCCGCCCATTTATTTGTCTATTAAGGTATATACGGTTGTTTTCTGAAATTTTTTCTTCTTACAGCAAAGACTCAAATGTACAAATCTATGTGGGTCTCTATTTTTACGACGTCATAAAATTCACAATTCCTTATATCTCGTTTGCTATATTAGATATTGACAAAAAAAATCGACTCTGTCTGAGGTACTCACTTAACCCATAGAAGTACCATCTTATTTAGCTTTTGTTAGGATCAATAATTGTTTTCTGAAATTTCAAGATCTAAGCTAAGATCAAGATCTACACTTTTATTGTATGGGGTCTCTCTAGCTGCTAGATGTACTAGTTGGAAGTTTTAGGTAAATACATATTTCCAATACTCTCTTGGTAGACCCCATGATGTTCTTAAACTCTATGGAAATACCTAATTACATTAAGATGAAATTGCTACTGATGCTTATTAACTTTCCATGACCGGTTTTGGAAATTTTACCACATAACACGAAAACCCCATAACTGTATGGATCCTCCATTTATTTGACAAAATCTTGATAGTCATATTTTAATTAATTTTCTAAATTGTACTGTCTAATATGCAAGCACCACGTACCTATGGTGTCGCTTTTTATTTCACCATATTTCGGTAACTGTTAGGCGTACCGACTTGCGGTTTCGGTAAACACACATCTCTAACGTTCTTTAAAATGTTATTAAGACATATTTTAGAATGTTTAGAAATGAGAGTTCTGCGAATGTCATGGTACCGGAAAACCCGTTTCAGAGCGTGTGTGCAGTGTATTTAATTGAAACTACTATTGAGGTTGTTGTAAGCCCTCGTAATTACGTTTCCGAAACTGCACCATCTAGTACTCAAACTCCACACTTCTGTAGTGTCGATCTTTATTTTCCCATATCTCGATATCCATAAGGCTTACCGAGTTGAGGTTTTCGGTAAACAGAGGTCAGTTCTTTACATTTTAGATACATATATTTTCATATATCTAAAAAATACAGACATTAGGTACCCCATGGTACCCCGAACACCATTGGGGAACCCACTTACTTTTGAATAGTAATACATTTTGAGTTGTTGTTCTTCATCAATAAACACTTCATAGTTTTTCTACCTGCAACCCAAAAGTCCATACCAGACCGAACAGATTTTGTCCATTTAATCTCAAAAAATGTTAAGATACAAAATGTTGTATTGTTAAGTACAACCAAGTTAAGCACACCCAATATAACATTTTAAATATTTTCTGATTTTTGTTTCAGGTATTTCGTGCATCAAACCAGGATTCTGCTTGAAAGACAGTCAAAAGAAGCAGTGTAGGTTGTGGCTAAAAGTGCGTCCTTTCTGAAGACAGACCCAATTGTACTTACATTCTTTTGTACGAATATATAACCCTAATAAAGATACTGTACTACAAATTATTTCTTTCTTCCATAAATTAGAATAAAATATTATCTCTTTTAAAGAAAATGTTTGTTAGTGTTAAGTCATTTCAACTCTTTTTCTCTGTAATAAGAACATTATCCCTCGCAATATTTTTTTATCTTTGTGCTATTACGATTGGATGAAGTAAAATTCTATACGAAGCACTATTATTTCAGACATGCATTAATAACTAATGCATTGTTCTGTATGTAAGACAATATGTATACTGAACATGTCTAGCGAAAGTGTTGTTTTAATACAGAATCTATAACTCAGCTTTTCAGTAGTCAACTTTATTCGGAATCCAAAGAAAGAAGTTAAAAAAAAGTTGAACTAACCAACGTATATGTGTTCGAATTCTGGACTAATCCAAATTATCCAGAGAAATCATTATATATTTCTTTGTTGCTATTTTCAGATGTATATTTTATCCAAGTCGTATGAAACGGAGACTTCATACATCGCTATGCTTTGTATGAACTATGTTCCGTATTTACTTAATCACTTTGTAACTTTCTCTAGTGTTGACAAGGCCGCAGGTGTCAATCGAACAGTTTAGTGTTTCACTCATGTCACTTTGTGACTAAGGTACGTCCTGTCGGTATATATATGGTACTGGGTTCAATTAGCGATAAAATACATTTTTAGCATTAAACAAATGCAAAAATCTACACGAAATGAGATACCATGATATCTGAAATACGGATAACACCAAGCAACTAATGGTACTGAGTGTGATTGAGTTTACTAGTTACTATCTGGCTAAAATCAGTGTTCCTTTAGCTATACTTCTTTTCGTGCTCTGAATTGCAAAGTTTGAAATAACCGTTTTAAATTATTGTATATATATTTTCCGAGTAATTCTGAGAATCATTGCTCTTTCTTTAAGCAATGTATGAGACTGTTAAACTGCTCGTTGCTTAAAATGTTGCACTAAGAAGGATGCAGCCAGGAAAGTCCAAATTTGCAGAATGTCTATAGCAGGGAAGGATAAATATGTTTAGTCGATGGTTGCACAACACCTCCGCTGTCACCACGTTGTCACACAGCAAATACAGCGGATGTTAAGAGTATTCTGCACTTACTATTAGGTATCGGCCTGGGAACTTCGGCGCAACTATCTTGTCTCCTTCTTGGTGTTGCATTTTTAATGGCGAGTACTGAGTAGGAATCATCTTTTGAGCGAACACGTTTTCGGCTGACACCATACTTTTAATTATTGCGACATAAAAAAACATGCCTGTTAATTAAAATGTACAGAGAAGTTATTTCTGGAAAATTCTATTCAGGCCTCTTGTGGTAACAACTGCACATTGGAAGAGGATTCTATTAAAGAAAAGAAGAAGGTAAAACAATCCTTGTGTCGTACAAGCAATGGATGATAAAGCTTAATAAATGATTGTACGTAAATCATGTTTGAGTTTGAATATAGGATTGTATATGGCTGTGCATTTTGCATTATTATTTAAGTGCTGCAACTAACTAACTGCAAACCATATGATAAATTCTTACAGTAATATATCACATATTGATTTACTCTGTATGAAAACGAAAATAGTTTAACATATGGTTAACCTCCTTTATGCCCATAATTTTAAAATTAACGCTTGTGTCACTTTTCAACGCTTGGCTTTGCAGTAGCTTTCCAACGAATTAGCAGGAAGCCCAAACTTATAGGACACCCTGCAGGTAAATACATTTCTTTGGACAGTTTCACTGCTCCAAACTAAGATTTGAAAAGTGTAGTATTGTTAATTTTATTATTATTGGCACAAAGGAGATCAACCATATTTTAAGCTATTTTTGTTTTCATACAGAGAAAAAACAATATTTGATAACATTACAGTAAGAATGTATCATGCATTTTGCAGTATGTTGCAGCACTTTAATAATGGTGCAGTATACGTACAATCTAGATCCTGCATATGTCCAATTCATATATTACAAGAAGGCAATATGTATGCGATACAGGTAAAATCCGTATATTTCATATAGACAACCTATTACCTACATACATCCAATCTATACATTACATATGACCAACCTGTACGCGACATACGTACAATCTATATGCTGCATGCAGACAGTCTGTAAGCTACATATGTGCACTCTGTATCGTGCATACGGATATTCTGTATGCTGTATCGGGACAAGCTGTGTGCGACATAAGGAAAATCTGTATAATACATACGTACAATACGTATACTGTATCTAGTCGTACGTACGAGGCACAAGTACAATATAGATGCTGTCTTGGGTTTGAACGAAAGAAACACACGTACAGAACGTATATTGCATACTTCTTGAAATTATGCTCTGTCTTGATAGTCAGTGAGTGTCGTCATTATTAACCCACATGCTACATACGATCCTGACGTCACAAAGCTAGATATTACCTCCGTATATACTTGTTACTACAGAAGACGTCACACGAATGACGTCATTGCACTTATGCAGACAGTACGTATAATACATACTTTTTCAGCTATACGTTTGCTGCAGGATGTTATATACGGTTGTACGTTAAGTCCAGAAACTACAGGAATTACGAATGTAACCTACGTTTTTAAGTATGCCACCTACATTTTTTTCTCTCAGTGCACCTTTTTAGGAAGATGGTGATTGAAACCTTCTTTGAGATAGATACTAAGTATATTCCAAACATCACGTGCCACCTGTAAAAAAATACTAAATAATATAAGCTTAATGATGATATTTTTTTCAAGTACATGTCCACGAAATCACAGCTTATGACTCTAAATCCAGCAGGTTCTCTACCATTCTTGTCTAAATGGTTTCCTGAGTGACGTAATTCTTTTGCATTGAGATTAAACATCAAGATAATTTCCTCTCTTTTCAAGTTTGTCATTTAAATTGAGGTTTAAAGATGAAATATTTCCATTGGTTTTTACATTTTTCAATACTTCAGTTCACAGAAACTGTTGAGAGGAGTAAGACTCAAGGTTTCGAGTGGAAAAGCCTCAACCTCACAAGTAGTATTAGTGATAGGGAATTCAACTGTTTTCTCTGAATTATTGGAATTAAAAGTAAACTCTTCCTTACATTGTAATTTAAGAGTTGTGCTAATTCAAAAATTACTTACGTCCAAAATGTGAATAAACGTAATAAAATCGAGGTATTTCTCCTTTATTCTTAATTCGGTCGGTAATAATTATACACGGGGTGGTCCACAACTTTTAGTACAGTGAGTTATTTTGAAAACAAGCATGATTAAAGCAAATATGGCAAGCGGAGGTCAGACTTGGGTAAAAGAGCTACCGATTGATGCATCTTGATGGCCACTAAATTGGATCCGGGTTAATTTTTTCAAAGAGGAAGGTAGGCATGTGACAAATCAATTAACACTACCTTTTGCAGGGAATGCAGTCCGATAAGCAGAATTGCTTTATCATGTCCCGTTCCAAAGTTACGATGCCTGAAAGTCCCACCTATAGGATGTGCTCCACGTGTTGCCTGTCCATTGCAACACATACCCGGAGCCTCTTAATCCAGTCCTCCTGAACCCGTAACAACACAGCGGGGATGATGCTATCACAGGCGTCCTGAGTACGCCCTGTAGGTATGCAATATCTCGAATCTTCTCCTGATTGTCCTGATACACCAGATATTTTAAGTGTCCCCATAAAAAAAAAAATCCAATGGAGTGAGGTCCGGCGACCAGGTTGGCGACTCCACATGGCCTCGACGACTAATCCAACGTCTAGGGAAATGCAGATCCAAGCATTCACGCACAAGCAGCGCATAATGCTGTGGGTCACCATCTTGCGGAAAATATCGCGGCAAGGTTGCATCAGGGCGGAGAAGCAACGGAAACATCAACTGCTGTAACATGTTCAGATATCGGACACCATTTAGGGTACCAGAAATGAATAAGGGGACTACGATCGACTTTTCCATATGTTCATCGCATGTGGGTTTGCATCCGACCGATATCGCATGTTCCGGCGATTCACTTCCCCTTCCGAATAAAAGTTTGCCTCGTCTGTGAAGAGAACGCTAGCTGGGAAATGCGGATCTTGGTCATACTGTGACAAAGCCTAATTGGCGAATTCCATGCGCCGGTCTGGATAATCATCTGAAAGGTTGTGGACAAGCTGCAGCTTGAAGGGATGCCACTTGTTCGCATGGAGAATCCTCATTACGGAAGCACGAGGTATGTCTGTTATCGCTGATAGTTTTCTTGTGCTAGGCTTCCGATTTTTCACACTTGCAGCAGCAGGCACCATTGTGGATGTCTTCTCATCTGTCGCGGTTCGTGGGGGATCTGACCGTGGCCTGTCGGCAACATTACCAGTTCACTGAATTTCCCAATGAGGTATCTAACGGTGTTGTGGCTTATTGCAGGTCTTTCGGGGTAGTCCTGGGCAATCACGCGTCTGCTTTTCTCCCCAGGCATTAGAATGATCTCAATTCTTTCCTGCTTCGTCAGTGTCACCTCGCTGTACCTGCAAAGAAAAGAAAACATGTCAATTTAGAGCGTCACGTCTTTCTTGCAGCGTTAGGTCATGTCGCTCTCCCTGCAACGAAACAGAAAACTGCCAAATTTGGGGCGTCATAACTTTGGAACGGGACATGATAACGCATTACTGCTTGCGGGACTGCATTTCCCTGCAAAAGACAGTGTTAGACCTTACGATACCAAGGGGGGGGGGGATTCGTTGAACCAACAGCCAATTATATTGTGAATTGTGCTTCTCTGCGTGGACAAAAATATCCAAAAAAACACTGTGTAATGGAATATTAAGAAAAGAATTCTGATTGATTTTGCTCTAAACGGGTTCTCATTTATTTTGCATAGGGCACTACTGCGAATTGGGTTCAACAAGTCCCCTCTTGGTGGTACATATTACCTTTCCTCGTTCTGATTTAATATGTCGTTGCGGCTTGGCGCTTTTTTTCTGCTACAAATAAACACTGGTATGTCTGGGCCTGGCAACACTAGTGTTTTGCAAGATGTTTTGATTATGAGAGTTAGATGTTTTTTTCTTTTTTTTTTGATTTGTAGCATTCTAAAGTCGAATATTGTTTCTTTTGTGTGGTATCGCGTAATAATATGTATAATTTTATTCATAATGATGAGGATGATTATGATGATCTGGTGTTCTACCTAAATGCAAGGTCATGTACCCGAAAGTTCCTAGGTGAGACGAACCCATGGTGGTTTGCCATTTCCTTCTATGGGATGATTATGACGTCCAGAGGACGGGACCTACAGTTTAACGTAGAATCCAAACACTTGCGTTCCCACTTGTGAAATCGACCCCGGGACCCTTTGATTTCATGGCGATGACCTTTATCACTCATCCACCGGGGACACTATTTCATTTATAAATGATTATTTAATAAAACATCTGAGAATTTAATTTGAAAATGAATTTTCCTCTGTGGGTTCAACGAGACCCAATTGGTATGGTACGTTATAGAGAAAACCTTGGTATCGTAAAGTTTAATTGATGTGACATATGCCTACTTTCCTATTTAAAAAAAAACTGCATTCAAGATGGCGGCCATTCACCATATCACCGACCCGAAGCTCATTTTTCCGATTTTAAGAAGACATTGTGAAAGACAGACTGAATTTCAAACTTTATTAACCAACCCTCGTGTATAAAAGGAACAATCTAGAAGCTTCCTTCATCAGTTTGGTATTTCGTGCAGTTGTGTTGGTATGCTTCACTTCGATTTTTACGGTCATATATGGTGGAGAAGCAGGACTTTTGTTCACGTGCTAATAACATGCTTGAAGACTTCTTTGCTCCCTAACTTTCGGGACATTCGCATTATCACCTACGCACTGTGGCAAATGAGCGCTGATTGGACAATGACTTTGCTCCTGAAGAAAAGGTAACAACATGTAAACCATGTTTCGGCAAGGGGAACTACAGTCATGGCAACGACGAGTAGGGCGTAGGACCCCTTGCTCTTGCCACCCTTAAACGCAAAACAGTGTGTGCTATTTAAGTTGCGCGCTTGCATTAACGAAAGTTGGCTCCCCTCACTCCTTTTGGGTTGAATGTAAAGAAAAATGTCATACCTAAATGACAACAAGTTATAGTGGAACGTCTTATTACTAGTGAAATGAAGTTCTTAGTTTTGTTAAACAAGTGAGCATCAGCTCGTCAAAAATCATAAAAGAATTACGCCAGTGTGGATAATTATTGAGCATCGCCATGAAAAAGATTAACGCTGACCTTTTGGACTTAATTGACGAATCCCTAAGCTTATTCTGACTCTAGTACAGGAACTTTTGTGGATCTTGTTTACATCTAGCAGATTCGACGCCAGGACCCGAGTGGTATAAGCAGTGGAACAACTGATCGTTCGAAGATTTATCGTAAGTGAAACATTAACTATTCGAGCCAGCTAGCCACTTTTTTATTGAAATAAAGCAAATAGAAATGAAATGACTGGTTGAAACAATCGAAGAATATCGGACAAAAGTTACTTGACCGCTTGTAATCTTTTTATGCTCTTTTAATTTGTGTAATTCATATTCAGCAATATTATATTTCTTGAACAGTTTAACTAAGTTTTGTGATTTATATCGTAGGGTGATTCTTATTCGTTAATATTTGTGCTGAAATTAATCATTTACACATATTTCTATTTTACGGTACTTATGTTTCATTGACCTATGTGCCCAGCTTCGGTTTCAATAAGACATAAGTGCTGATGTAGTGATTTGCCGTAGTAAAGCTGGGATGAATGCAAATGAATGCTTAGGTTTATAGAATTTTAACAACGACAGAAACATGATTACATCCACGCATGCATCAATAGGTAACTCCTTAACCCAAGTCCGCTCTCCGCTAATTAGATTTGCTTTAATCATGTTTGTTTCTAAAATAATCCATTGTACTAAGACTTATGGACCACCGTGCACAACAAGGGAGGTGGGTTGCTCTCTATTAGAGTTCTCATTTCAGGTATGAGAGGCTGCTACTTCCATCCCAGAGCATGTTTGATCTTGCAGAACAGTATTGTGCCTGTGAGTTTTCTTCGAGTTTTTCAGCTTTCTTCTGTACTGCGATATTTGTCCAGTGGAATACGTGTAAAATACGTAAAATAATACATTCAAGTACTCGTTATTCCTAACATGAGGAATTATGAAGCTTGTGGTCCGTAACACTTCCGATCTCTGGTCGACGCATTCCGTTTTCACTGCTACTAAAACTTTCCCTTACTTCGTAATTACCTTTAAATAATAGTATATATGGTAAATATTTGGTCTAGGAATTAATTCGTGCGGTTTTACAAAAGATGGCGTAACTAGCTTATTGTCCCATAGTTTCGTTGATCCAAACATGCGTTGAAAACTACTGTCATTGAGCATCTTGTTTAGTATATGTCAGTTGCTTGAAGCGGAAACAAAAACATTTTTTCTTCAACTGAAAATGGCGCATTTTGTGCCTGATAAAGTGTTTTTGCGGGGAGTTATTCTTCATTGCTTTAACATGAAGAAAAGTGCTACCGCAAGTCATCATATTTTAGTGGAAGTGTTTGGTGACCATGCTCTAGCTGAGCGAACGTGTCAGAAGTGGTTTGCACGGTTTGAAGGTGGTGATTTCAGCTTGGAAGACCAAAAGCAATTTGGACAGCCAAAAGAATTTGAAGATGAAGAATTGAGAGCATTGCTTGATCAGGATTCGTGTCAAACGCAAAACGAACTTGCAGAAGCATTTGGAGTTGAGCAAACAACAGTTTCCAAACGTCTCAAAGCCATAGGAATGATTCAAAAGATGTCTTATTGGGTTTCACATGAATTGAAAAGAAAGACGTTGAAAGAAGAAAAACCGTTTGCGAATTGCTGCCTCAAAGACAGAAAAGGAAGGGATTTTTGCATCGAATTGTAACTGGTGATGAGAAGTGGATTCATTACGAGAATCCTAAACGAAAAAAGGCCTGGGTGAAGCAAGGTGAACCAGGTCCTTCACAACCGAAACGAGATATTCATTGTGCAAAGGTTATGCTGTATATATGGTGGGATTTGAAACGTGTGGTGTACTATGAACTTCTGAAACTTGGTGAAACTATTAATGGACACCGCTATCGACAACAATTAATGCGTTCGAAGCAAGCTCTGGCCTGAAAACGACCAGAATGGAATAACAGGCATAATAAACTTATTTATCAAGATGATAACGCTCGACCACATGTCGCAAAACCGGTCAAAACCTATTTGGAAAATGTCGGATGGAAAGTGTTACTCCACCCGCGATATTCACCAGACACTGCTCCGTCTGACTACTACTTGATCGATTGCATGAATAACGATTTGATTGGACAGCGGTTCACTTCTTCAGAAAATATCGAAAAATGGATCTTTGATTAGATTGCGTCAAAAGATGAGGAATTCTTTCGACACGGAATCCGTAAATTGCCTGAAAGATGGGAGAAAGTAGTGGCTAGCGATGGACAATATTTTTGTTAACGTATTCATTTACTTTGTTTTTGAAATAAAGCTTCAATTTTTATTAAAAACCGCACGAATTAATTCCTAGACCAAATATGTTTGTAACATGTCCTGAAAATACGACATGGAGGGAATCACTTGCGTATGGATTGCAAATTGCTGAAATATCCATGTTTGGATACCGTATGTCTGGCTTTCTTTACCTGAATATGGACAGCCACTCACTCTATGGTTACTTCTGCTCCATATAAAGCATTTGTAATGTAGCCTTCCACGCTTTTGGGCGGCTTTAACTGTGAAACTATGCACTTTTTTACGCAGATCCTTATACATTTCTTTTCTTATTTTCATGCGAGGAATGGCGTGTTAAAATTTGTCGGTATAAATCATAAAGGGAATATTCTACAAGTACTTTGGAACATTTTCATCTACATGAACCGCGGGTTGCAAATCAATAGTTTCTGAGTAATTAACATATGTGTGAATTCTTTTAAATTTGCCCGCTAAAGAGAGGTCCGGTAGAGAGCTTTACCCTGACTCGCTGCCACATATTGTAGAGCGCCGAAATTTTACATGAGCAATTCTTCATATCTATGTAGATTATGTGGTACTGTACAGCTCTTAACTCTGCACCATTGCTGTGTTATATGTCTGAACATGAAGTAAGAAGTACTGGTCCAAAATCCATTACTTCACCTCATGAAGCAGCGTGGCAACATCGCAGAATTATTTGCCTCTAGTAAATGACTGCATCGTTGGGAAGAGGTGGAATGAAGCTGGTGTGCAGTCAAAAAAAAAAAAAAAAAACGCGAAATATGACGGATCTCATACCCAAGATGGTGCATCTGTTTGGCGAACATTCGAACAGTGAACGGGTGCGTTGTTTTCCAGTGGGCGGACACCTTTTTGTCAGCTTGCCCCACTCTGAGATTTAACATAATCCCTCAACGCACCCAGCAGTGAGGCATAGTTTATCCTGGTAATTGTTGTACCTTTTGCCTGGAAAGCAAGTAGTAATACCCCAAGCAGTATGTTGGGGGGAAGAGCAGTTGTATATAACGAACACAAATTGAGTCATAGTGTTCAAGAGATTGAGGACCACTGTTTTATGTTAATTGTAAGAAAACTGAATTAAAAGTGCAAAATGATATTAAAATTGATTCGATTTACAAGGCTTGAGAGAGCTCCTCCGTGGCTAAGCGGTTAGCGTACGCGCCTTTGGCGTGGGAGACCCGGGTTCGATTCCCGGCGGGAGCTCATGTGGTTCGGATTCCACGTTAATCAGTAGGTCCACGTCTCATATAGCCTCGCTGCTGAAAGGGACGCTAAACTAAAATCAACTCAACTCAACAAGGCTTGAGAGTTATTTGTCGCATCAGTATATGGATATGATTCAGATAATTTTATAATGAAGAATGAACAAGAAAATTATATTTGAAGTAACAAAAATTATACCTGATTGCAGAAACATGATATAGCGACAGAGAACTTCGTCGATTAATAGTACGAAAAACTTCAATTCATATCGATACGATATGGTCTATGTTGGAATAGTTCCTGGGGGCCTTCGTATTAACGAATTTCACAATGCGATGTACAGTATTTGGAAGGCGTTTTACGATAATTTCTACAAGACCTACATAGTCAACACTAGTAAAGTAAATTGTGTAGAATACTTCATTGAGTCAAAATAAGTATTCCCTAATCTGTTTAACGTTTATTGAAAGGTATTATAAATTTGGAAGAAATTCACCTTGAACTCACGGAAATATTCTTCGTAGTGACAAAGTCAGCTTCGTTTCTGAGTGCAAATGTAGAGCCTCAAGAGTTGGAGACAGGGAGAGAGCAAATATTTGTAAACCAAAAAGCATAGCTTTTTATTACTAGATCATTATTTTAACGATACAACTATTTTCTTTGGTCACAAGAGGAATGAAGATACGTTGAAAATATTTTTCATCAGGAAATCTACCTTGATTTGTTAAAATAATGGTTTAATGCGTGCAAGTAGATGAATCACTCGTAATTATTATTAATTAAAATTTACTATACGTAAGATCTGTAAACAGCAATACGAAAATGCTTTTAAAATACTTCTTTGCAAATATTAAACATCCCACATCGTCAACATTTCTCACTGAATTACGAATGTTGATGTAGTTATTTAAAAACATAATCACGCCTTTAGTAATTAATGTCTAATTGTTTTTTGAAGTAGAACACAGTTTAGTAAAGGCACGAATACCCAAGCGTGCTTTCTTGTGAATAACTTGCTTGTTCTTAACAATGGGAAACTAGAGACTAATTGTGGGAATATTTAAACCGTAAATATACATAACAAGTATACGTAAAGCCTCCCTGCCCTCTTAGCTGAAAAGCAGTCGTGAATTATACCTAAAAGGAATAATTGTATCTTCTCACGTTTACGCCTCCCTGATGTAAGTACACAATCTGACAACATTTTAAAAAGAAAGAAGAGCGTGTGGCAATGAAATCTATATGTATAAAATTGAATGTTTGTATGTTTGTGACTCTTAATCTCTTGAACCAACTGGGCACCGCGGTGGCTCAGTGGCAGAACGTTCACCTCTGGTGCAAGGGATCCCGGGTTCAAACCCTGTTCCGCCAAGTGAACTTTGTGGTGGACAAACATCGTGTGCTTGGGTTTCCTCGGGGTTCTCCCACTTTCTTCACTCCACCATTTCATTCATTTCTCATCTTCACCGTCTCCCTTAGCCTAGCCGTCATAACTGTGAGATGTAAAACTCAAAAAATTAATTTTATTTCTCTTGAACCATGCGACTGATCTCGATCAAATTTTCAACATTCATGAGCCTGGAAGTGTTTTTGTGATTTCACTTTGAGAGAACAACGTAGGGGTGAGGAGGGGACATGTGCAAAAATGATGATACGTAAAAATAAAAGTGTCTGTTCCTGAGTTAATAACTCGTGAACCACCCAACCGATCTCACTCTAATTTTCAATATAGATGCGGTTTGAAAATGAAATGATTTTTTGTCATTTCAATTTGACGGTAGAACTTAGAGGAGGGGAAAGGAAGGGGAAGAGATAAAAAATAAATAAAACGCACACAGATAAAAATCTGTTCTTCTGACAGCGGTATATTGTGCAAATATACGGTATCCTCTTGCTTACTATAGAAATCAGTACGGAGCATACATTATCCGTATGCTACATAGGCACTGCCATTAAATGTTACATCATGCCGTTGAAGGATGACTGGCATGTAACAGTTTTCCGTATATCACATGCATATACTTATGTTACCTTCGTCAGCTATATGTTATATACGTCCATTTGCATGTGAGATCCTGACCGCCTACATTGTTTCATACGGAAAGTACGCATAGATGGAACACTTATACAGAAAGCATTATAAAACATGCGTTTTCAGTTATACGTTTGCTGTACGTTAAGCCCCAAAACTACAGGAATTACGCATGTAACTTATGTTTTTTTAAGTACGCCACCTACATTTTTTTTCTCAGTGAAGTAACCCTTGAAATACCCGACCCATCGTGATCAAATTTTCAACATAGATGACGATCCGGCCTGGAAAGTTTTCTAAATATATATTTTAACTTTGACGATAGAACTTAAGGGAGGGAGAGATTTATATATAGAAATAAATAAAATTTAATTCTTGAACCACCCAACCGATCTCTATCAAATTGTTTACACAGATGACGATCGGGCCTGGGATGACTTCTATAATTTAACTTTGACGGTACAACGTAGAGGAAGGATAGAGGGAAGATATATATGTAAAAAACAAAAATAAAAGTGACTGATTTCTGACTTCATCACTCTTGTACCAGCCGACCGATTTAGATCAAATTTTCAACATAGATCAGGTTAAGGCCTTTGATGTTTTTGTCTATTCACTTTGACGATAGAACTTAGGGGATGGGGTTTGGAAAGGGTACAAATGTAAATAAAACTTAATAACTCTGGAACCATGTGATCAATCTCCATCAAATTTTTACATAAATGAGGTGCGGGCCTGAGATGTTTTTTTTTTTTTGTCATTTTACATTGACGGTAGAACATAGGAGAAGGATATAGGAAGCGGACACACACACGTATATATGATAATAAAACTTGTTTTATTATTATCATTTAATGCATTCTAGACTAACAGAGACTACAATGTTGAAATATAGCAAAATCTACACGGAGAAAAATGCATAATCCAGTCGGCATGTAAATGCTGCTTTTACCAGATTACGCGCGTCACTACATTAAGTAATGTTGTTTTATCAGTAGTATGATATACACCACCGTCCAGCGGAAATTTGGTATTGTGGGACCACCATTTCAAATCTAGAATTAACGCCATACCCATTCTGGCGGTGGTAACTTAGGTATATAATGTTGTTATTACCTTCCTACGAGTGTCCCCTCTTGGTTCTTCCTAAATCTGTGACTCCCTATCTTACAAGAGTAATAGTTTTTAACACGAAATCAACCATGTGAATGAAATTATCCAATCACAGCGAGTCTAGTTCGACGCCGAACTCCAGACTTGGCATGGTATTCCCACCTGCTGTACTTTTATACATGAAATAACATTACTTAAGGAGCGTACCCGCGTGAATACGATGTATCCACACGGAAATCCTAGTTTTTTTTCTAGGATATATATATATAAACTTAATAACTCTTGAATGACCCTACCGGTCCCGATAAAATTTTCAACCTAGATGAGGTTCGAACCTAAGATGTTTCTTTGCCATATCACTTTGGCGGTGTAACTTAAGGAAAGTGGAGGGGGAGAGCATTTTAAAATGATCGAAAATGACCGATATTAATGTCGAATCTGTAGTTTTCTGGGTCGCTCAGATGAACAGTGACATTTCCGATACTATTTAAATATAAATTCATACGCAATTTGAGAGAGAGAGAGAACTGGAGATATTAAACATGATCGAAATTACCAATATAAATGTTGAAATTTTAGTTTTCGGGGTCGCTGACATTGTGAGATGAAGAATGGCGCTTCTGATTCAGTGCCCCGCAACATGTGGAAAGGAGGAGGAGGTATTAAAAAATCATCGAAAATGACCGATCTCAGAGAGCTTTAGTAATAGTGGAAAGTGTCTGATTAACGGAACATGTTTCTATTTTCTCTTAATTTAACCCAGAGATGCGGATAATTGATACTAGTAGCAAAATAGATCATAAAACGGAAGTACTTCTTAAAATGCAGTTAGTATTTTACGTGTTTATCTAAAGAAAATTGGATAATAAATTGTAATATGCAGATCTTCTCAATCTAATACCTTCTTCAATTAACGCCAGTTCTTGATAGTTACGATGTAGTAATCATCTCCACTCAGTTCGTAGTCTCCGTGTCTTTGTTTACAAATTCGGCTGCCAATTCAAAATCTCGGTGTAGAGTTTTCAAATACTGGGCAAACAAGTAATCATTACGGTACACATGAATTCAGTTTCTGCGCAGTTCCTGAATTTTCTTTTTAGTGTATTGGCATGCCAAGTTGAATAATTTAGTTTCAATATCTTCAGACGGTAACGCATGTCAATATATGTGAGTGGGTGATTGCATGCTATGGTTGCTCATAAAGGGAGTTTCTTATGTTTTATTAGTAATTTTGTACATTCTCATGTCCAGCAATGTATTTCCCTGTCATATACATCGCCATAATGCTTGTTCAATTTGTATATCTGTGTGGCCTGATCTACGTTCCCTTCAAGAGCTACCACACACTATCTAAACTGAGAAATAGTGCACATTGCATAAAATAAGTAATATACTAGATTTTTTTGAGACAATTAATGTCCACAATAGTAAGCATATTTTCAAGATGGTGAATTCTAGTTTATATGCATAGCTCTTCGAGGGATTTTAGGGAGTCCGTGAGCTTCATGATGGTGCAATGAAAGAGTAATCATCCATTTTCGTTATAAGTAGTTGTAGGTGAAAATCCCCACAAACACAAATTACTGTTTATCTTAGGTTATTTTTTTATAATTTGCATGTGTACACATTAGTTGCATGTGGATGTAGTTGTGTAATTTGTATTTTGGGTCACTTAATTTTAACTGCCCAATGGAACTGTAAAACTGTGCTTAATATTAAATTTAAATGTTCTTGAATAAATTATACTAACCTGCACAAATACAAAGAAATTTTAAAAAGTCATTTAATGAGTCTGTTAAGTTTTTCGTTTCCATTCTGTGCACTTATGCTGTCCTATATGGACACATTGATTCTACGATGATCTTCGATTAATAAAAGTGATTCTATTTTAAAACTTGTTTTATTATTATCATTTAATGCATTCTAGACTAATAGAGACTACAATGTTGAAGTATAGCAAAATCTATATTTATGCACTTCCGTGCTACAATGAGTTACGATTCCACATAAATGGATTAAAATCTCAATTTGGTGGTGGTTTATAGTTGCTCATGTTGAGTTGTTGAGTTGTTCAGTGTTGATTAGTGTTTGTTAGCCACGAGTAGGATTCAGCTATACATCGACTCATTCTAAAGTTCTAAGTTTTTCCAAACGTTAACCATTTCGATGTAAATCATTTCCGGGATAAAGTACTAGACAAGCCTCGGGCATATTCTGGTAAAAAGTAGTTTAGTTGTCCTGGGGAGAATGTCCTTTCATACAATCGATTTATAAGGATAACCAAGAAAGTTCTGCTGCTTTTTGCGGAGGTGTGTTTTCCATTGGCCCTCACACTGTAAGTTGAATGCGAATGGAAATAAGGAGAAGGTCAGTTGTTGATGTGGGTATATCCAACATACTACCTGGTTGTGGCATGGTGCCGTCATCATTGGTCCGCATCCAATGCATAGGTTCCAAAACGGCCAAAACCAGCACTGCAGCAGAAGATGGTCGTCCTGTGTGTTTGGTGGACTGCTCTCGACATCGTCCATCGGGAACTACTACCACCTTGTTAGAGCATCAATGCAACTGTGTTCTGTAAGCAGTTGAGCCGTGTTCAGGAAAAACTCAAAACTCTGGAGCCAGCACTTCTGAATCGAGTCCTCCTGTTACACGATAACGCTAAGACCCACGTTGCTTGGATGACCAGATACACGATCCTACACCTTGAATGGAGTCACTATTGCATCCGCCACACTTCCTGATATTGCACCGTCCGATTATTACCTGCTTCATACCTTGGACGATCACCTTACAGGACGACAGTTTAAATCCCTCGTAGAGGTGCAACATGCACTTGATACCTTCACCGCTTCGCGGCCCACCAAGTTCTACAGCGATGGAATCCATTCCCTTCCAGAACGTTGATAGAAGGACGTCGATGCTTATGGATCCGTCTTAGGTAACATATCGATGTTCGAAGGTGGTGGGTGAAAAAGCGACAGACCTTCCTTTTTACCTTTATACAATTTCGAAGGCTTTCCTTAGTAACATATTGCTAACCATAACAACAACAGTTAAACCTTTAATCAATACTTATTTTCTGAGATTAAGAATTCACATGGCAACAATCAACATTAATAATAATGTAATTGTAAAATATAACTTCAAAATCTTCAAGATCTTGCCAAATTATTATTATTATTATTATTATTATTATTATTATTTTATTATTATTATTATTATTATTATTATTATTATTATTATTATTATTATTATTATTATTATTATTATTTTATTACAGACACACAGAGAAAACTAAATAGATGAAAATTTACCGTATCAGTAAATACCGAACTATGGAATGTTAGTGTCAAATAATAACTTCTACAAAGTGAATATTTTCAAATAACTACGATCAGCATTAACAGACCAAAACCATGTCCACGAAGAAGTGCAATATCGGCTGAAAGTAGGAAATTGGTGTTATCATTCAATCTAAAATCTTTCGTCTTTACTAATTCTGTCAAAAAGTTTCAAACATAAAGTATAAAAACGGTAATGATCCCTGCTCCGCTATATGGTTGCGAAACATGGTTGCGTAACTCAAGGAAGAACGCAGACAGGAAAGGTATCTGAGAATAAAGTAATGAGGAAAATATTTGAACCCAGGAGCAAGAAACATGGGAAATGTAGGAACCTTCATAGCGAACAACATCATAATTTACACATTATACCTAATATTGTAAGGTTTTAGATGTAGGATGCTCACAAGTAAACCTTACGTTTGGGTGAATCGAGTTGCTGACTGGGACACATATGAGAAAGTAGTACTAAATGTGCTCAGTATTTCAGTGAAGTTATAGGTGCGAAGCTCCAGGGGTTTAGGAGATACAGCTACCAGAACATCACATGGAAGTACAGAATAGTCTTCATACAGTTGGAGGTAAAAGCTCTGTAAGACCTCTTGGAACGACAAAAGGTGAATAACAAATATATGGGTACATATTAGGATTAGGGGGAAGTCATATAGTAAGGGTATATCTGACGGCTGCCATCTTGAAATCCGCCATTTTGATTTAAGGTTAAGTTTTAAAAATAGGAATAGGGTCATGTAATACATTATTTAAGGCGCAAATTTAATCAGAAGAACAATGGTGACGTTAATTTTGATTTACGCGCAATTGGTAAAAAGTTACAGGGAAATTAAATATTGTTGCAGCATATGTATTAGTCCTTTGCCCCATCTTGTAAATTTTGTGTTAATGATAATAATTAAATAAATAGCAGGTGGATAAGTATTAGGTCTATGGTAAGAGTTGCCTTGATAGCGGCCATGTTCAAATCAGCCATTTTGAATCAGACAAAAGTTTTAAACAAAACGCATAACATTGACACCTTATTAATAGCAAATTTTACCATAAATCCAACGGCATAAACATTTTTGCTTTATCATTAACCAGCATTTGTTATCGCATAAGCAAGTTGCTAATTTAAGGAAAAATGACCAAAGTGGAATTGAGTCATAATTAACTTGGGACTTCCAGAAAAGTCCTCAATTAGTACAATCAATATGTAGTTCAGAAAAGAGTGCATGACTTGCACAAATGCTCTGCTCACAGTGAGCACACCTGACAAAGCCAATCGAGTTATACTTGACACATTTGTCGTTAACAATTCCGTCAAAACACTAGTCGTATGGAGCGATCCATTTAATTTTGTGCTGGTTAATGATAAAGCAAAAATGGTTATACCGTTGGAGTTATGGTAAAATTTGCTATTAATAAGGTGTCACTGTTATGCGTTTTGTTTAAAGCTTTTGTCTGATACAAAATGGCGGATTTGAACATGGCCGCCATCAAGGCAACTCTTACCATAGACCTAATATTTATCCACCTGCTTTTTATTTAATTATTATCATTAACACAAAATTTATAAGGTGGCGCAAAGGAATAATACATATGCTGCAACAATATTTAATTTCCCTGTAACTTTTTACCAATTGCGCGTAAATCAAAATTAACGTCACCATTGTTCTTCTGATTAAATTTGCGCCTTAAATCATGTATCACAAGACCCTATTCCTATTTTAAAAACTTAACCTTAAATCAAAATGGCGGATTTCAAGATGGCCACCGTCAGATATACCCTTACTATATGACTTCCCCCTAGTCCTAATATGTACCCATATATTTGTTATTCACCTTTTGTCGTTCCAAGAGGTCTTACAGAGCTTTTACCTCCAACTGTATGAAGACTATTCTGTACTTCCATGTGATGTTCTGGTAGCTGTATCTCCTAAACCCCTGGAGCTTCGCACCTACAACTTCACTGAAATACTGAGCACATTTAGTACTACTTTCTCATGTGTGTCTCAGTCAGCAACTCGATTCACCCAAACGTAAGGTTTACTTGTCAGATGGGCAGGTCATGTAGTCAGAATGGAAGAAAGTAGGAACGCTTTCCAAATTTTAACTGGAATTTTAAACTGAAAAAGAGTATTAGGAAGACACAGGTGTAGATGGAGGTCAATATTGGACTCGATTTCGCAAAAATACGAATACAAAGTAGAAACTTGATGCAGTTAGATAAGGACAAAATTCAATGCTGATCATGTTTAAATGTGACGTTTAATCCTACGATTCAATAGTGCATAGAGTTAACTCTTTTATATATACACTACTAGGAAAATGAGTTAACTCTTTTATATATACACTACTAGGAAAATGAGGTTTTGCTTACGTGAAGAATAAGGTTTATGAAAAATATTTTAAATATATATTGAAATGATTCGTAATGAGGCAAATATTTGTAATGTAGCGGAGAGTATACGGAATCTTTGTGTTTCTACCCGTTATCTTTTCTGACCGTTCCTAACCGTTACCGTCATTATAGAGCTATGATACTAGCAAGTTCAATAAAAGTTAGTAAAATTAGTGTACGGGGACGCCATTGAGTCCTTATTAGCGAGGACGCTAATATCTAACTTCTTGAACTTGTGTTCTACAGGTACGGTTCAGCAGAACAAAGCAGGTCGACATAAGGAGAACTTCACCGCTCAGCAGCCAAAAGAGCGTGGATGGACGTAAGGAGTACTCCACGACCCAGAGTATCCTAACAAAGATAGTGATTTTGACGGAGAACCCCACGATTCAAAGCAGCCAAATAAAGTAAAAGGTAAATAAGTCACTCCACGACCCAGAGTAGCCAAACAGAGTAGAGGATGCGGTAAGCAGTCAGTTTTTAATAGACAAACCAAGAGGTATCCGGTAGTTTTCTTTTATGTTATAGACCTCTAGGCTCTCGTTGATCCTCGGCTCTAGGATGACGCATTCAAGCTTTATGGACATTGACACCAGGGAAATGTAACATTTGAGCGCATTCTGTTGGTGTTGATAGGTTGCACCCAGCTTGCTGGCGGCACATTCCTGGGCACATTACAGTATAGATTTATTTCTGGTTTTAAAATACACGTTGATGCTCGTTTGGTATCATTGGGGTTATGTAATCTCTCATAAAATCGCTTCTAATTAAATTTGAGTTTAATTACTTGTTTCTACTGCTTTCGAAACTTACCTGAAATGATTTCTCGCGTTGAGAGATATTCACAATTTGTACGCCCAATATATCGTGTGTTATACAAATTCCTTTGCTGTTCTGAACACTTCCAAAGAAATTGTTAATAATATTGGGGAAAATTCTTAAATTATCTATTGCTTGAAAAAAATAATGTAAACTTCGTGTTACATACAGTTTAAGATATATAGAGAATAGCAGTACAAATTTCAACTTTGTACGGAGACGAAACGATAAAGCTGTCTTTCCGTGCTCTATGATGCCGCTTTTCAGAAAATTTATTTCTCATGGCGACAAATAAGAGGAACATATTAATGCAAAATTTCGTTTACCTACGTCGATTGTTTTTGAATGTCTGTTGAACGGGGTATAAAATTCTAATCCTACTTCCCTCTTTTCGGGCAGAATTTTCTTCAATTCCATCTTATCCTCGGCCTAGAATAAAAGAAGAAAACATTTTACTATCTCTTGAAATTTCTGCTGCTGATACTTTTGAGAACGATAAAAGACAAAAAAAAAAGTCCTTCAAGGTATCTTTCTCTTTTTAAGGACAGCGTTCTTAAAATTCTTGCGTTATTTCAGTGTAGAGTTAATGATAACATTTCTTCAAAATATCAAGTTTCTACAATCATATTGTAACAACTGTTTGTCATTTCTGTGTTTCATTCTATGCAATGTAGAAATGAGTTGTGAAGAATTATTTTACGATAAGCTGAATGTTAGATCTAGAGTCACTCCACAAGAGATTTTTGGCACTATTGAATGCATGTTGAGCATGAAAAATGTATGAAAAAGTTAAAGAATAAGGACTCCCTACAATTCATAATTATTGTAGGAAGTTATTGTAGACTTGAAGAAAGACATCATTAGAGGTATCGTTAAGAAAAACATAGCATGTACAAAGCAGTTCTCCTATAAAAAAGAAATTAATGCAGGCGAATCCTTTTTGACTTTAGGAACGTGTGCCTATTAAGTTGAGGAGGAATGTATCGAAAAATTTGAGAATAAATTTCCTATAAGCAGATGTAGGACAATTTGAAACGCATGCATGTTAACACTTAAGGGAACAATGCTGCAAGAAGCTGATGACGAAAAGGTTAGAAGTCGTATTTCAGGCACTTTATACTTGTACTGGAAGGAAGATAATAATATGAGATATGCATGACCAAATTATGTTTAAAAATTACCCTGATATATCGTTTGCGTTTTATAAAATATAGAGTTTTTGATGAATGTGATGATTTTCAATCTGAAATAAATGAACCCTTACATGGAACATTTGCCAAATGTTGCACGTCAATTTCAATGACATTTTTCAGGTAGAGATTTGACTAGAATAAAGTGAAGCGTGCTTGTTCGTTTCTGTGGAAAAACGGTTTGAAGGAGCTTATGCCCTTTCCGAAATATTTTTTAAAATACTAGAATTCTCCAAAAGGACACAAACAATTTGCAGAAGAAGGTCAATTCACACACTACCTAGGTATATAGATAATTAAGTAAAACGTTGTTTCCTTTTATGTGAGAAAATAGTTGCTGAGTTAGCAACGGCTTCCATTCAAACATCTTTAAATAATATTACAAAGGCCACTATAGTCCCGAGCTCTACAGTTTTGATTGTTATAAAAATTGTTTCTGCAATTCAAGATAGATTAAGGTGAAAACAGTCCATAACATCTATTTACACAACGCTGACTAGCGAATGTGAAGGCTTTTCATGGAATCGCATCACAATTATGTGTAACATATTCTTCACGTCGCACTAATTTTTTAACTTTCTCGTTTCTTAATTACATACCTATGAACCAATTGTCTCTTCTTTTCCACTGGATTAGTAATATTTACCACTGTAGTTAAACAATAATGATCATTTAATGCAAAAATTTCAAAAACACTGTTTCTATAAGATATGATTCAGAAGACTCACAAAAACAGCTATTATGAAACATGTGTTTACAAACACAGTGATACTGAACTCTCTCGTTTAGACATCAAACTGGAATTTTCATAGATTATTCTCAACAACATGACGTGTTAGAAACATCAGTGATTGAGAAAAGGGCACATAGACCTATGCGCCCTTTTTCTGGATGCCGCCTAAATTTAACCAACAAGATATCTACTTACAACCGAGTTTCGGCTTATTCAGTGCTGTGATGTAGTTAGAAAGCATAAATACTAATATGTTCCTCATGGTTTGTGTTATATTGGATCAATTATGTCATTCATATCGTGAACGTATTTAATTACTCATAGCAAAACGAGTCATAAATTATATATAGAGACACATCATCTTTATTCAGATGAAAAGAGATGAGAGTCTACCCTTTGAATGACTCTGGGCAATTCCCTCCACATTCCAAGATTTCAAGAAAGATATCACTGCAGTTACAAATGAATTTTAGAAACTTTATAAGTTTAATTTATAAAGTAAAAGTCAACTTACTATTATTATTCTTATTTGTCATTTTACAAAATGTGAGTTATAGCTCAATTACTAAAGAGAATAGCATACAAAATAAACAAAAATAATTACTACAGTAATACAAAATAAATGTATTTTTGTCATCTCCAAAAGTCATCAGTAATATCAATAGAGACTTTGTGGAAATAACTAGGCTTTATATAGTTTTATAACATGTATTCTGATGCAAAGTAGATGCCTTGCGAAACGGTTTTAACACATCACGTATGTCTGGAATTGTAAACAAGTAGAATTGCTGGCGTTATGATAAATACTATTTCAAATGACATTGAAGAAATTATAAACAACTGTGGTGGAATTCTGCTTACATTGCATAACCTTGTTATGACATATATGATTGCATTACAGTGATGCTATTCCTGTGCACAGAGTTGTCAGATCGTCTTATTTTTACACAATTCGTATTCTTTCCCTAATACTAAACTTTTCTTACCATTTTTTTTCAGTAAGCTACAGTTGAGGAAGTAAAATTTTTAGATATTTTCATAGTAAAATTTAGAAAAAAATGAAACATTTCAAAAATACAAACCATTTTCAAACCAAACATTTAATAATTTTTTTTAAAAAAATCGTTTTTATTAGTGTGGAAATTTAAACCACTCGAAACATTTTAAACACATCAGTTGAAGCAAAATATAAAAATAGTGTTCGAAAGACATTTAAAAAATATTTGAAAAGATTTTAAAATTTTATTTTAAATTTGAATGTGATAATTACCTGTTTAGAAGGCATTTAATTTTGTAAAGTTTATAACCTACAAGTTTTAATAAAAGTTCAAAACCTTTACCAAGTTAAAACTTTCCAAATCTGAAAAATTTAAACAAAGATATTCAAGCAAATTATATTAGAATAATAACCAAGAATATTTTAAACAAAAAAAATCAAAAACTTCTATTTCTCAAATAACTTAACTTCACCAACAGTAGCTTTCCATGAGTAATATTAGACTATGAGTTTTGTTAAAGTTCAAACTGTCAAAATGTTGTTGTTACATATCAAAAGATTTTGAGAATTTGCTATCATGCAGACGCGCAACCAGCCACAGAGGTTTAGGGGTCCAAGTCATAAAAATTCTCTTACAAATAGCTAAATGGTGTTTTTGAGTTAATAATATCATTTTGTGTTAAGATTTGGAGGGGCCACAAAAAGTTAAGGGGGACCAGGTTCCCTACCCCCCTCTTATTGCGGGCCTGCTATCAGGTATTAGGTCTTTATTTTTTCCACGAACGAATTTAGAGCATGTGTTCTAATTATAATTATAACCTTAAACAAATTTTCAAACTAAAATTTCAAAACTCATTAAAATGTTTTAAGCCAAGTTTTTCGATACATTTCAAAATTTAAAAATTAAAATTCAAAGTGATTAACCAGAAGATTTTACTAAGGATAGATTTTCGCTAATGGCATTAGACTTAGGCCTATGAAGTATGAAATTGTTACTTATTAGTTTGTTTTAATAGTTACATATTGGCTCATCTCCTATTTATTCCTCTAATTTCACTACATCATAACTCTAAGCATCATAACTACATTGGTACGATTAAAAATATTTCAATCTACACTTTAAAACCGTGACCAAAAAATTTCAAGGAAAACGTATAAACCTTTTAAAACGTTAAACATAAAGTTGCAATTAAGGAGTGAATCGTATTCCATTAGTATTAACTTTCAACTAATGATCTTAAAGTATGAGTAGTAACTACAATAACAGGGTTCATGGAATTTGAAACTATAATTATAGCAAATCAATTACGTAAACTAAAGCTCATTAAATATTAAAAAAAAATACTTTTTTTTTTAGGAAATTATGTAAACCTTCTGCATAAAGTTATGAAAATCAGTCAATCATAATACGGGTCTAGGTCGAAACCCCCACAGCCAAAACCCCACACTCAAGAAATGTCAAAACGCCCACACGATCGGTCATAACTCCCACACAAATGGACAAATCCCCCAAACGCACGAACGGTCAAAACCCCCACAGCCAAAACCCCCACACTCAAGAAATGTCAAAACGTCCACACGATCGGTCATAACTCCCACACAAATGGACAAATCTCCCAAACGCACGAACGGTCAAAAACCCCACAGCCAAAACCCCCACACTCAAGAAATGTCAATACGCGCACAAAATCGGTCAAAACTCCCATACAAATGGACAAAACAGCCACACATAGCAACGGTAACAATCCCCACATAAATGGACAAAACACCCACACAAATGGACAAAACTCCCACATGCAGAAATTGTCAAAACTGCCACATAAATGGACAAAACCCCCACGCAATCGGACAAACCCCCCACTCTGAAATTATCGTGATTGCACGTCTTTGTAGCGGCTCTTTAAGACGCCCACTTGAGTGTTTCTGTCATTACAAAACAGTGCAATAAGAATAGTTGCAACATCAGTTTAAGTGGAATAAAAATATTATTAAAAAATACAAGGGCAAGACATACAACCAGGATCATTTCAGAGTGTGGGAGATTTGGCAGATTGTGTGGGGGTTTTGTCCATTTATGTGGCAGTTGTGACAATTTCTGCATGTGGGAGTTTTGTCCATTTGTGTGGGGGTTTTGTCCGAATATGTGGGGATTGTGATCGTTGCTATGTGTGGTTGTTTTGTCCATTTGTGTGGGAGTTATGACCGTTGGAGGTTATGACCGATTACCAGTGTGGGAGTTTTGGCTGTGGGGGTTATGACCGTTCGTGTATTTGGGAGATTTGTCCATTTGTGTGGGGGTTATGACCGATCGTGTGGGCGTTTTGACGTTTCTTGAGTGTGGGGGTTTTGGTGTTGGGGGTTATGACCGTTCGTGTGTTTGGGTGATTTGTCCATTTGTGTGGGGGTTATGACCGTTTGTGTGGGCGTTTTGACATTTCTTGAGTGTGGATGTTTTGGCTGTGGGGGTTTTGACCGGTTCCCCATAATACATCAAGAATAACATTTCATTTTTTACCTTAAAGCATTGGCCATAACTACAATACGAGGGATGAAACATTTGAAAGTATAATTTTATTGTTTTATGTTAGTTATGATTTATGTTTATTTAATTTTTATTTATTTAATTCAATCGGTTTCTATATGTACTTAATAGGTTTCAAGTTCTAAGCTTAGACTGTGAGTTGTCTACAAGATTCAAAGTACTAACTATATATGACGAAACTTCTCAAATTTGAATTGGACATTTTTATGAATGGAAAGACACATGTTAGATAATCTTAATTAACAAAAAATATGTATCTGAGTCCTAAATAGCACTAAGGAAATTTTATGGTTTTACAATTCAAAAGTTTAAGGATATGCCATATGTACTTCTGAAATTAAAAATCTCAAGATACTTATACCCAATATAAGACAATAGGACTTTAAATTCATCCACATGATCATACTTTAGAATCTATCTCAGTGAATATTAAGTACGACATTCGTCATTTCTTCCTAATGACAATTCAATTATAATCCAAAATTTAAAATTCTCGTCAAATATCAGTATCTTTGTAGTTACACCTTACTCGGCCTTTGTAATTACACCTTACGGAGTTACGTGTGTAAATTTGTGTAAACGAGATACGACTGTCAGAATAATATGTATGCATATATTATGTAGTCACTATGTTAAAATGTATTCATTAAACGTTATGTATTTTTAACGAAACATGTAACACACGATTACCTAAGACAAACTAATCTAACCTAACGTAGTGTGAATCTACCTTATGTTAAATAACCAATCTATACCTACTGAAAACGTACATCAATTCTAGTATTTGATGTGCAAATTGCCTGTGCGGATAACAGAAAATGTAGCTCAACAAGGACTGTGTATAATCACCACCATGATCGATGACCTCTGCATTGAACCTTCCACCACACATTCAACAACATCTTCTTTTGAAGAATTTCTTGTTTGAATATCGATTTAAGCAGTTCAGAAACACAACTCACAATCGTGCTATGCGTAAGAAAAAAACACATAACCCCTTCGCATCCCTGAGATGGTACGCGTCAAAAATGGGTCATTGATGAGACATGATATGTCAGGACGTTTACGAAACAGTCTTTAGAAAGGCTTAAAATTTTCATTTCTTGTTATTATATTCCTTCCTTCATCCATAATCGATGATCATAGTATTTGATGCTAAGATACAATTGATGCTCATTCCACTCTTCATGCCATTACAGTTATTAGAGATATCCAAAATGTTGATTTTAGTGATACTGTATTAACCTTTGTTACACCAATATATGTGGTATTGTGGTTTTATTTAATACATATATTAGAAACTTGTACTACTTTACGTAGTGCAATTTGAGAAAATACAACTTTATGATGCGTTGGCAACACTTCTTGTTTATCTAGTGGTATTGCAGACTATTTAGCAGAATTTCCCCTTCAATATTTCATATAACATGGTACAAGAGTTCATCATTATATATATAAAGAGAGAGAGAGAGAGAGAGAGTGAGAGAGAGAAATCTATATAATATATCAGCAGTGAATTTTGTTTTGGGAAAGGCTAGGAACGCGTATATCGTAGGTGCAATGTACAAAAATGATCACTTTATTTCGGGAAAAGCTTGAGGAAAACCACCCTTAAATATGCCACAATACACCAGCCAACCGTTCCCGTATTATCTAACTCAGCAACGAAAAACATTGAGTAAAGGCAATTTTAATAGCTATCAATAATCGTGACGGGACCGAGACTTTCGAACTGACCCAAATGTCGTATCTATTTTTGTAGGGGTCTATTTCAGTCTCGGTCTCGTCACGGTTAAATAAAACTCTGCCGCAGTCTCGATTCCGTCTCGGTATACAAAATTCCTTCTCAGTCACGGAACCATCCCTATCAGATATAGAGGATTTTATTGTAACAAGTGGTGACTTCAGGTGTCACTAACTAATCAAGTTAGAAGAGTTATAACCAAAGTTACATTATGAAGTTAGTATTCATGTTTGGATAGTCATCTAGGAAATTTGTGATGCAGACTTCCTTCTATTTAGGTTCCGTCTCTGATGTTACAATTTACGCAAACAATAATGTGGGCACATGTTGTATAATTTATTTCTTACCTGGAGATAATCGTATGTTCTGCATTCTTTTGAAAAGGTTAGGAGAGCAATATAGCAATATTCACAGGAGATAGGAGAACAATATAGCATATAGGGCATAGCCACGTTGTTTCTTCCTGTAATAATAATAATAATTTTATAATTATAGGATCCAGTAAATAAGGAGCTTGTTTCCAAACACCATCTAACTAACTTTTCATTTTTTGGTTTTTGCGCTTTATTTCTGTATTAGGGGTAGATATAAATGCCTGTCTACATAACCTCTTAAAACGCACGTAAGTCATCTTGAAATTAAATGTAAAAAATCACATTTTTTTCCCAAAATGTGCCTAATTCATTAAAAAGATCAATTCCAAACTCCACGTAAGTCACATCTATATTATTTATCTGCTTTGAAAGTATGATATTCTATGTTACAATTTCTCTGATTGGTGTTTACTTTTAGATTTAGAGCAAAAATTAATCTTTTGTTCAGAATTTGTTTAAAAACAGTTAGTTATTGAAAGAGTTATAGAGTTAGAGCTTGTCAGGTTATTTGGGAAAGTCAAATATAAAACATTTTCACTATGTGACAACTGTGTATCCTCCGCAACTTAGATAACCGGAGATAACTTAGACCACAATCCAACGTCAACAACGGCACTGGGATCCTTTGATGGTACATTCGCCTCACTATTTCAGCATCCAGATAACTGTGAACAGGGACTAAAACAAGAATTAAACAAAACGCCGTTTAACAGATAAACAGCTTCATAAACTACTTGAAAGTTATTCAGATGTCCCGGCAGTGTCGATCATTGGAAAGGAAGTAAACATTCCTGGATACCTAAAGATGCAAAATATGATATGTGCTTTAATAATAGAAACATTGTAGTTAGCGAACAACAATGGCGTAAGGAAATTTGTAAGATATTTTGAGAATCAGTGGATATACTTCAGTGATAGAACAGGCCGGAGTGGTTGCTCTACATGTTACTTGTTCTATTTCAGATAACAAGCATACCATGAATAGTGCAGCAACATTGAAGGGGTGATACTAAATGAACATGAACGACATAAATGCACGGAAAAAGAGCCTGCAATTTCACTATTGACAACTAAAACTTAACATCCAATTAAATGTACTTTCATTGGACAGAGCAATTCACAATGGAAATTGTCCGAGTTATTTTGGAACCCTCTCTAATGTTTTGTTACTATTTTTAGCGCTTACTCATGTCCATTATGCACATGCTGTAACAGTTCACCTACATGTATGTCTCAGAAGAATCCCGGCATCTTCCAGAAATTCTGCAAAGGGAAATTCACTTTGCGAAAGACTGTCTACCAAGATGGACTCGAAGTCACACACATGATGACCTTCGAACATTGACTGATCCAGCTTCACGAAGATATTCCCAGCAAACAGCAAAAGTTTATCGAAAATGTCGCAGTGATAGCTGAAGTTATGAACGTAATGGAAACCCATTTCTAGACGTGTACTCTGACTTATTTGTGCTTGATACTGACGAAGTAGTGGAGCAAGTGTAGCACAGTCTACTCTCAATATGGAAGAAATTGATAGAAGACAAAGCTAGGAATTTATAGAGGACCGTCTTATAAACCGAAGTATGCCATTAAACAATGGTTTGAAGAAAACAAGGTATTATTTTCTGACTTGAAATATTTACAGAGGTTCAAAATTTGGTGCTGGAGGTAGCTGGAGAAGATAGAATGAACATAAAAGGAACAAACAGAAACGTTTCAAAAGAGATAAGAGAGAAACGAACGCTTCTAGCGACCATATTTTGCACTGAAACGCCAATTGGGTTAGAGATCTTGCGAAAAAATTGTCTTCTTCATACTCCTAAAGAAGAAAAGATGGAAAGAAAGCGAGGAATAAGAAGGAGAAGAACACAAATTACAGACAATTTGGAAAAATAGAAGGAAACATTGGGAGTTAAAAGAGGAAGCTGAAAATCGAGAAATATTGAAAAAAAATGCAAAAAGTGAAAGCTAAGAAGAACCAAAGAAAAGGACACCTTATTAGTCTCAGAAAGTGCCGAAAGACGAAATACTTAATAATAATAATAATACTTCACTTGGTAAATAAATCAGTAAATAATGTAAAATATATAAATAAACTTGTTTTCCGATTAAAATATTTATTTTACCAATTGTACAAATCATCTGGTTCTGCTTTGAGAAGCTGTGCTTCGGATTCAGTTCTCGGTAGGGAGCCTGAAAATATAAACGTAATATAGTAGCTCACAACAAATTTTAAACTGGAGGTCCAAATCACGTTTACTCCTGATGTTTTAAAGCACAATGATTTCTAATCTAACCAACAGACAATAATTATATTGGTACTTGTTGATTGAATAAAGCTTGACAGTATAGTTTTGTAGAACTGTCAAGCATTCCAATGTGGTCCGACTGTTATTCATTATATTTGTGAAGAGATTGCCTTAATTGTGTTGTTCTTAAACATCATTACCAGGTGAAGAAATGCTCAATGATTTTATAAGAATAGTTGACCAAATGAGTGTGGATGGAGGAGACACGAAAGGCGAACAGAAACGCACAATTTACATTAAAGCTTTAATATTTGTTCCATAATCTTCGGAGTTTACACGAACACATTCTAATCCGAGCATTTGACACGATTGGTGAATTCATGTATATTCTATAGGTACGTTGCTACTTCTTGGTCAGAGTATCAAATGATCAAAATTTTGTGAAACTTTTGAATATTAGACCAAAATTGTCATCTCATATTCAATTGTGCAACTTCAGTACTTTCAAATTGGGAGTCATCATTTAATCAAAATTTAGAATAATCTACTAACATAACTAAAAGAAGAACAATTGCAACTTAACACCACATTGCCAGAAATAATTACAAATTCCAAAGACTTTATTTATTTCTCGATAAAACCAGACAGTTTAAAATATAGAAATGTAAAAATATGAATTAATCTTACCTGAATGTAATGCAAAACACTGTCTATTATAAAATGATATGTCCAGCCACTGAAGGACTATAATTAAAAAGGAACATAAACAAGATCAAAATAGCAAACGTTTCTCAGCAATTAAATTCATCACGGTTTAGGAATATTTCAAATGAATATTATACAATATTATAACCCAAATTGCTCAGGGAAATATCAGAGACCCAGAGTCAGCAAATATACAAATGCACTTTGTATATTCATAAATAATTTGTTGATGTTAAAAGTTGGAAGCAAAACTGATTTCTCCTTTTTCTTCTTTTTGGTGTTGCATGATCAATTTAGTCAAAAACTATGTATTTTCTCCACTGACGGACAATATTTTTACAGATTTAGGAACAGGGTAATTCTCGAGATTACTGATGATAGTCTTACTCACAGAAATGCAAAAGAAAAAAATAAATGTAATCTTTTAGTTTTACGTCCCACGATTATTCCGGTTAGGCTAAAGGAGACGATGATGATGAGAGATTAGTGAAATGAAGAAAGTGAGAGGAAACGGGAGGACCCCGAGGAACCCCATAAGCACGGTGTTTATCCACCACAAATTCCACACGGCGCGAGCTGGGATCGAACCAAGGACCCAAGCACCAGGAGTGAACGCTCTACCACTGAGCCACTGCACCCCTGCAAAGAAATGCAATCCTCGTTAAAATGTCAATGTAGTTTCGCGTATAGAATCAACGTTAAGCAAAATAATTTTGTCCTTCTCATTTGCACACCTTGCAGATTTTTGTTAATTTAAGGAATTATGCAAAATACACTATTAATTTTACCTGGCACGTATACAAGATATTAACGTTAATGAAGGTAATCACCAAAAAATGTAGCATAAGTGAATATCAAACTGATATGATCGCGGGAGCAGCAGGTTACCATCGCTGACATCTCACCTTTTTTATCCTTCAGTAGATTATGTATTCAGTGGTGATCTCAAAGTTTGCACGTGCGTGTGGGTCAAAATGATCATGGAAAAGTTATTAAAAAAGAAAAACGAAATTAATGTGCTTTATGAAAAAGGAAAACCGTAGGTTGTACTTGTGTGAATATGTAACTACAATCTAAGACGGTGTAAATGGAAGGAAATGAAGCCTTACGTTTAAAGTCACACGTTCCTATCCTTAAGGTTCAGGAGTTGAGGAAATGCTTACAGTGAATAATTACGGAAATATCTGCGAGAAAGTAAAATGAGAAGAAAAACAGGAAACAAAGTGATATTGGTATTTTTGTGAGGGTAAGGTTAGGTTAAATGCAAATTAACATCTTTAGAGAAAATTTCCATTGTCTGGTTTTCTGATTGTTCGTTTCTTAAGTGGATATATTTGGTATTAAGACCAATCGATTGTACACCATTTCGTTCAAGATGAAATACAAGCAAGCCATGGTTCGATAACTAAGAGGTTCGTAGTTCGAAACCCATCTCTGAAATTGAAGATTTTTTTTTTAAAATTCTTAATTCATCTTATCTTAAGAGTTTTCTCTTCCTTCACAATCATCTTATGCTCTAAAAAGAGTTTCTTGCCTGCCTGATGTAATCCTTTCGGAATCTGTTCCTCTGCTGTTTCACAAAACTCACAAATTGCATCATAATATGAATACTGCTCGATCATTTTTTCTGCAATTCTAAAATTGCATATGCATCTTATACCGCTCTCTCTCCACATTTGAACCTTGCTCTCTCTCAATGTCGTCCACTGCAAACGCACATGGGCTGTGTTTAAACATTCGACTATTGAGACAAAATGTAAGTGTTCTAGCAATGTGTTATCGTAACTCTATACATTTGTTGCTAATAGCAGCGTCATTTTATATTTTGATCAGGGGAATTCTCCGCCGATATAAGAGGTTCATTTTTTATATCAATGTTTTACTATACATTTGATCAAACAATGTGGGCTTACTAAATTCAAGGAGGGGAGAATTACACAATCCTGCCCTTCCCAAATGAAACCCCTGGAACACTTGTTTGCAATTAATGGAGAAAATGAAATTAATCATTGAATAACATCATTTTTGTCAGTAGTTTTTAGAAGTCTGCGCCCGTGTTACAGATTTTATGAAACACAAAAGCTACTTAAATAATTGACAATTTCCATACATTTCACAAGGAGTATCTTTCAAGCTTGATGTGATACAGTCTTTGAAGAAGGGGAAGAATGCAAATAAAGGCGTTTATGAATATATGGGAACATTTTGTGCCAATTTTTTTATTCAGGCTCTAGAAAGGCATTTCAGAACGAACGAATGAGAGAGACGGTTTTAGAGTTATAAAATGTGTAAACGTGGTTCCTGTTTTTTCCATGTGAGTGAAAAAAGAGTCTGTTATGTCATACAGACTGCTTTAGACATGGAGAGGAGGAGGACGGATTGGATTACATACTAGGAGCAAATAGGAGTAGATAACGATGAAGCCGTATGTGTTTCTAAATGTATAAGGACACGTCGCAAGAGTTCGTTAGTAATTTGGACGTACTCGTTTTGTAACATTTTCTGCACCGAGTCCTGTACAAAATTTGAGAGAAAACTGAAAGGACATATTACATAAAATATAATAACACTAGCAACTAGAAAATCAAAGTACGTATTGCGGTAACTTTTAACCCGAACGTTACATAATACATTTAAATCTACAACATCTTTCCTGTTGTTCCCATAAATTATCCTTATTCTTGCAATGCCACCTGTTAAACGTATGTCATTCCCCAACGAATATCCGATTTTTTGGCATTCCAACTCAAACTACATTAGTTCCAATTAGTTTCTATGTTAGTGCTATATCCCTGACATTTAGAAGGAATAATATAGCCTTGTACGTTAGTATGAAGGTAGTAATAAACACTTATTATCTTAAATTTTCAGATTTAGCTTTTATTAGCTGGTAATAATTTATATCATTAACGTAAAATATACATGCACTGTTTTTCATACGTGAATAAAGTTGGACTTCTTCTGTGAGTACTTTCAAACGGTTTATGAAAAAGAAACATAAAATGTTGTGTCTCTTAGTTGTTGCTAATCGTTAAAAATGTAGCCTACGCAGTATGTTAAATAACTTGTAGTCGTGTCTTTTTTTGAGTATATAATATACTTGATGGAGCTTTTTCATGAATCAATGTATGATAAATAAAGGATTTGTGTGCAACTTGGCAACAAGATTCTTTTAACACTAGGAGAAAGGCAGTTTGTATCTACCTGAAACGCTACCGGTAACATTTGGCCCCATAACGTTTCTTGGTCCATTTAAATATCTACATAGCGATTGTTTATGTTTAAATGCTTAGTCGGATATAATATGTTATTATTATAAAGTAAGTAAGTAATAATAATAATAATAATAATAATAATAATAATAATAATAATAATAATAATAATAATAATAATAATAATAATAATAATAATAATAATAGATGAAGAAGAATGTAAACACAACGAGGATTAGGCTTTATTTTCATGATAGTATAGCAATACTAACTAACTAACTAACTCTATGGCCTATGGAACCCGGAGGTTCAGTGCCGCGTTCACAAAAGCTCTCCACTGACTTCTATCCTTAGCTAACTGCATCCAGTTTCTACTTTGTATTCCTATCTCTGCGAGATCCATCTTAATATTGTCCTCCCATCTGCGCCTAGGTCTTCCTAATGGTCGTTTTCCTATGGGTCTACCAGTTAAGACTTTGAAAGCGTTTCTACTTTCTTCCATTCTAGCTACATGACCTGCCCACCTAAGCCTCCTAGACTTGACGACCCTAACAATGTTGGGTAAACCGTATAAACTATGTAGTTCCTCGTTATGAAGCTTCCGCCATTCCCCATTCTCGTTCCTCTTGGGTCCGAATATTCTTCTCAGGATCCTGTTCTCAAATACTTTCAGTCTATGTTCTTCCCTCAGAGTAAGCGACCATGTTTCACAACCATACAGAACAACAGGCATGATTATCGTTTTATATATTTTAAGCTTCAAATTCCTCGACAGAATTCGCGACGATAAGAGATTTTGAACCGAATAGTAACACGAATTCCCTGCTTTTAGTCGACATTTAATTTCTTCGTGAATATGATTTTCGTCTGTTAATATTGATCCTAAATATTTGAAAGTATCCACTTTATCAAAAGCATTATTTAATATTTTAACGCCTCCACAATTTGCCGTATTACGGTCCCGACGCACTTCCATGTATTTAGTTTTCTCTGCATTTACTTCTAAACCCATGTCCCTGCAAGCGTTTAATAAGATCTCTGCATTTATTTCTACTGTTCTCCTATCATCCCCTATTAAATTTACATCATCAGCATATGCCATAACCTGGTGAATGCCGTTCAACTCTAGGCCCTGGTTGCTATCTTTGATTTTCCTTATGGCGTATTCCAGCACAAAGTTAAATAATAATGGCGACAACGCATCTCCTTGTATCAGGCCATTTTCGACGTGGAAGCTCGTGGACAAAAATTTTCCTACCCGGACTTTACTTTGGGATTCACTTAAACATATCTTAATTAATCTAATTAGCTTTCTTGGTATTCCAAGTTCTGTAAGAACGTTGTATAATGTTTCTCTCCTAACCGAGTCGTAAGCCTTTCTAAAATCAATAAATAGTTCATGTACCGGGGTATTGTATTCCCACTTCTTTTCGAGTATTTGGCGAATGGTAAATATTTGGTCGATAGTTGATCGATTTTGTCTAAATCCGCACTGATAATCTCCAATAATTTCATCTGCGTATGCGGTCAATCTTGCTAACAGAATATTTGAAATGATTTTATAGGATGTTGACAGAAGAGAAATGCCTCGATAATTATTACAGTCAGTTTTGTAGCCTTTCTTGTGAATTGGAACAATGATTGATTCTTTCCACTCTTGTGGCAATTCTTCCTTGTTCCAGATAAGGAGAATGAGTTTGTGTATCTTGTTCCACAATTTTTCGCCTCCAGCTAAAATTAACTCAGCCGGAATTTCATCTACACCCGGAGATTTGTGTTTCTTTAATTTCTTTATAGCGGCTTCCACTTCTATTCGATTGGGTTCTGGAATATACGGTTCTGCGGTGTGTATCTCCTTTTCTCCACGCACACTATTTTTTGGTTGCGTGTTCAGCAAATCGTCAAAGAAATCTTTCCATCTATTTAAGAGGCTATCCGTATCGGTGAGAACTGTTCCGTCAGATTTCTTTAATATATAAGCACGAGGTTGATAACCTTTCTCAAATTCGCTGATCCCCTTTTACATGTCCCGAATATTTTTATTTTTACTATTATCTTCAAGTTCCTTAATTTTAGCTTTCAAAAAATCCCGTTTCTTTGTTCTAAAAGTTTTGGAAGTTTCCCGCCTGATATCTGCGAAATTCTGTGTAGTTGTTTCTTTCGGATTTTGTAGCCACCGTAATTTTGCCTGTTTTCTCTTCTCTGCTAGTTTAATGCATTCTTGGTCGAACCATGGTTTATTCCTACGTTTTTCTGCGTGCCCCAACTTTTCTTTTGCCGAAATTGTAATGCTACCTCTAATTTCAATCCAGGTATTCTCAACACTAGTGCTCTCCGAATCTTCTAAAGCCGAGAATCTATTCGAAACTTCAATCTGGTATTTCTCTCTTACCTGGCTCTCTTCTAATTTGTTTAAATTGTATCTCTCCGTTTTCGGACAATTAATATTACATTTATTTAACGATAACCTCTCTCGTATTGTCGCTGCTACCAGGTAGTGATCAGTGTCACAATCAGCCCCTCTAAACGACCGGACGTCAATTATGCTAGATTGTCTTCTTCTATCTACTAAAACGTGATCAATTTGATTATGTGTTTTTCCGTCTGGTGATGTCCAAGTGTATTTATGAACGTCGCGATGTGGGAATGTTGTACTCTTCACGATTAGGTTTTTGGATGTTGCAAAGTTCACGAGTCTAACACCGTTGTCATTACTTTCCTTATGCAAACTTTCGTTCCCTATAATCGGTTTGAAAATATCCTCTCGTCCTACCTTCGCATTGAAATCCCCTAATAGAATCTTCATATGGTATCGCGGGAGTTGGTCAAATATCCGTTCCACTTCTTCGTAAAAACTATCTTTTATATCGTCACCCTTATCTTCAGTTGGAGCATGTACATTTAAAACAATAATATCACACCACCGTCCCTTGAGAGTAATAAAAGAAAGTCTGTCAGTAACAAATTCAACCCGTTTAATTGCTGGTAATATTCGTTTGTGAACGAAAAACCCTGTTTCTAACTGGTGATTTTTATTTCCTTCCCCGTAAAAGAACGTAAAATTTCCGGAATTCTCAGATCCATTTCCTTCCCACCTAACTTCCTGAACTCCTACTAAGTCCATCCTGTATTTCTCTAACTCACTCGTTACAGATTTTAACGCGCCTGCCCTATAAAGACTTCTAATATTCCATTTCCAAATCTCATGTCCATTTTCTTTTGCTGATGTCGTGCCAAGTTATCAGTCCTTGTCCGAGGCTTTTGTGAATGTTTCTGAACAAGTACCTTTTTTTACAGGATGAGGGTGTTAGCCTTACCCAAACCCCCAAGCTGGAGGACCACTCCTAGTCGTCTGTTCGCGACTGCTTATTCAGTATATTCGCAGCTAGCCTCTATATCTAGAGGCCTTCTCCTCGATCCGCAACCTGAGGACGCGCCATGCCGTGGTGACAGGAACCCACGTTACACGGAGTATAGCAATACTCATTTACTAATTCAGGTACTAATTATTGAGTTATATACTTAATTAGTTATATACTAATTGCAAAATAATAACGATTTGTTGCTACACATTGCTATAGTATGGCACTGTTCTCTTTTCTAACTAAACATTCTGTTTATGCTTATGTTCTTAAATGTTCGCGATTACTTAGCAGGTAATGGACTGTCTTCTAACAATGAAAACTTCCAATACTTGCTTTTAGTTTTTATATTTACCTTACTAATCGCTGGTTTTCAACTAACACTTAAAATAAACCACAAAGTACATATAATAACTGCACTGTGTTCATTGCACTTAAATAACAAACTTAACTTTAAAATTATGGAAGAAATGTTCGTGCCTCGTGCCTTATGCACCGTCTCTCTTCAACACTTTCCATCTTGAATAACAAATGAAATCTAAATTTCGTAGAAACAGTGTTTCCAGCTCTTAAAAAATATTACTACATAATATAAGACTTAACACCTTCATTTAACAGAATTTTCCTAAATATTATCATTTTATTTCTCATTCATAGTTGCATCTGCTAAGGGCAAGGTGAAAATCGTTTTTTCTATTGATTTTGAGAAAATCATTTTGTCAATGGTAACGCTCTTGTATAAAAACAAAAATTTTTGCCTGCTAAATTTGAAATGGTAGGGACTGAATCAAAATATGTTTGAAGCCAGTTTTTCTGCTGTTCGTTTGTATAATTCCTTAAGTTATGGTATTAGTTCACCTTTTGAAGTAATTGTTAACAGCAATACGCACTTTGGAGAATCCTGCAAAAGAAATAAAATTTTTGACAGAATCTTCGGTAGGCACATTATAAAAGTTAATTTCTTTAATGCTCATTGTTATTATTGTTAATTTGTGAATATAAACATATCTAACGTATATTTGCATATTCTTATTCCTTATTTTGTTTTAATAAACATTTTCCTGGCTTCTTATTTCACTGAAATACTGGTGTGAAACTCTTTCAGGTATTTGCATTTTTTAATTATGATAGTAATGAATACTGGATTATTCAAAAGAAATTGCGACAGGCGCTAGCTTTTTACTTAGGATCTGGTGTCTCAAACTTTCTTCAAGGACAGAATTTTTGGGAGGAACAATAATTCAATTTTTATTCCTGAGTTTTTGTGTGGGTGGGGGTGCTACAAAAACAATAACGAATAACTTCAACGTCGTTTTTAATGTTTGTCTTTTGTGATATAAGGTAAACTGGTAAGGTTTAGTGACATTTTTTATATTAATATTGTAATATTTTTTTTCTGGATTTTCAAATCTAAATTGTATGTTATCTTGTTATACGTTGTTTCATCGATTTCCATTTAGTCTTCCTTTTTTGTACAAGAAGAAGTAAATAATATATTTTTAGATTTAATTGTTAATTTTTGCTTTGCCTTAACGCTATGTTGTTTTCTACAGAAGAGAGTATTTTTATACACTTTTAGATAGCTTCAGCTCTACTGTAGAGTGTCCATAGCTTAGCATAAAAGTGTAGCACAAAAAATGCGTTATTATATGGTTCTTTGATTCTTCTGACTTACTTCAGAGCGCACGCAATAAATCGTAAAATGAACGTCTGTTTTATTGCTGGCTGTATTTTATTATTATTATTATTATTATTATTATTATTATTATTATTATTATTATTATTATTATTATTATTATTATTGTTATTATTATTATTATTATTATTATTATTATTATTATTATTATTATTATTATTATTATGTATGAGCTTTAGTTCAAATTTCAAATATATTATCTTCAACTTTTCCGAACGGTCCCATCGTTCATTCCGGCCCTCACATTCCTTTACTTTCAAGATTGTACCTTTTTTTTTCAGGAAGTTCGCAATTTATATCTAAGTCACGTTAAATTTAAAAGGGAGTTTACATGAAATGTGTACGGAGTGTCTTTTCCTGTATTTATGTAAGTATTTGAGGGTAGAAAATATGTGTGAAGATGATTTAATTAGATGTGAGGTCACGTGGTTAATTATAATGTTGGTGAAGGGCGTGTTTCTTAAAAGAGAAATGAAACAATTTTCCCGGACACAAACGAGGCTATACAAGGTGGAACCTCTCTCATCTGAAATGTAAATTTAGGCAACATTCACGTTATTTATTATGTCTAGCATCATGTGTCTTCTATTACTTTCCAAGTTAAAAAAGAGCAGTTAAATGTAACACAGTTTTATAAATTTAAAGACATGTAACAATTATAGACTAGTAGTTTTAGGCCAAACCAAAATAATTTTTCCCTTAGGATTTGAGGATGTTTCAGGAACAGTATTACAAGAATATTCAATATCGATCTTAATTTCTTGGACGAGTTAATGCAGATATTTCAAGAACGCCGTGTGTTCACTTAGATGAAGAACAATTTTGTGTGTACGGTTGCTTAGCATAATTACGTTGTCCTCGGGTAAAGCTATAGTCAATTAAGGAAATAACGTTTCCTTATGTCTCAACACCCCATCACTACAAAACAGGTATTTTACATATTGCTTGCCCCTCCATTATTGTCTATCGTAAATATTAGTTTCAATGATATGATGCAAATACCGTGTTCCTTTCTGGGATCTGTGGGCCTACCGTCTAAAAGAACAACTGCAAGAATGGCAGTGGAACTCATCGCGTAAGAGTAAATCTCATAACCGCACATGTTTGATATCTGATACCGATGCACAAGATTCCCGTTCTGAAGCTACGTATTCGACGAATCATGGACTGCCAGTCAATAACAGTAAGAATGTCATTTTCATGTAGGTAGAGGTTTGTACTAATTCTGAGTGATGCATGGGTTAATCTGCAATGTTTCTAGAAAATACTATAGTGAAAGACGCTTATACTGTTTGCAAATTTTCAACTTGGCTGCAAGTTTAATATATAATTCACAACTATTTTACTGCTACAAATGATTTCAGTTTTGTATAATACCGTGACTTATACATCATACTAATTATAATTTATATTTTTTGTATTCTAGTTAAATGTTTTTCTTCAATAATAACATGAAATGGTTTTGGTTTCGCTGTAAACCCCTCTATGGGTTCTGTTGATGGTGGAGGTTGATTCAGCGGAATACTGAAGGTAAATTTCTGCAGCATCATTGTTGTAAATAGAAAAAGAACCATTTGTGCCATACTTTCACCCAAACATCTTCTCCTACCTAAAAAAGAAAGAAACAAGAACAACTAGTACAAATACAAATTCCAAAACAACTTATAAGCAATGTAGTACCACCCTTAGCAGTTAAAATGTCTATGATAATGAACTAATTTTAGAATGTAGTATAGGTCTTTTGAAGTTAGGAATTTACCTCTGTACATACAGAATAACCAATACTAACATGCCTCCAATTGGCTCTGAACACCATTTGTGATTTCCACATATCATGATGTACACTCTGTGGAACAACTTGGAAGCCAAAGTATGATATAAAAAATGTTTATTCCATCAAATTTGCCCTGAAATAACCACTTCGCAATACAGTTGTTTATAGTACTCATGTAGCCATCGATGATTACCCACAATGTTTTTTTTAACTATATGATGAATATTTTGAATGACTCTGACCCTATACCGTGTTCACTAAAGGAGTGATCAAAACAACAACAACAACAACAAAATCCAAGTGATCTGCCCTAACTGCTATTCACCTCTATCGTCTCCGCCAACATCCCTATACCCACTATAATTGTGGAGCTGATCTCGGTACAGGTAATAAGTTGATATTTGCTTTCCCCCCTGTTATACTCTCTCTTGTAGGTAACTTACAGACCTGACTCCTTCAAATTAGATACCATTCCTTATACAGCCTACATTTCTTTCCTCAATTTCTTTCTCTTTTATCTCTCTACAAAACATATTTTCTCCTACATTGCATAATTTCCTTCCATTGCACTATGATAATCTCTTAATTTCCTCAGAGTTTTTCTCCCTCCCGATTTGCTCTCTCTTCATTTTGTAGTTACCATTGCAAAATGTAGTTATCTTTGTAGGGCTTCTTCAAGACTGGTAACATTCCTCCTTCGTTTCAGGCGCTTCTAGGAAGGAAATGAACACTGGCGTTAATCCTCAAGCGTTTGAAACCTCGAGACGATAAAGGCCCGAGGGGGTTTGTCCTTGAGAAGACAACATTCGATGGCTGTTGGTTACGGACAGATGTTAGATGGGTAAGTCGTATGACTCAGCTAGGAATGAAATTGAGCAACGATATAATTGTTTATTTTCGTTTTGCTTTGACGAGCTAATAGTGCAATTTAATCTATTTACGCTGTCAATGCAAAGATTTAAACGACTCGATACCGTATACGAAATTCAATTTCTAGTTTTTCTTCGCTATTTTTGTGGATAACAAATGAGAAAAGTATATGGGAGTTAGAAGTGGAAGTTTATAATATTCAAAGTAAACGTTGTTTCGTACATCAACTTTTACTGGTTTTAGAAAAGCTTACGACTCGCTTAGGAGAGAAACATTGTAGAATATTCTTACAGAATTTGGAATACCAAAAAGGTAATTAGATTAATTAAGGTATTTTTAAATGAATTTCAAAGTAAAGTTCGAGTAAGAAAATTTTTATCCACAAGCTCTCAGTCGAGAATGGCCTGAAATTAGGAGATGTGTTGCCGCCATTATTATTCAACTTATTCCTGGAATACCCTATAAGGAAAATGAAAGATAGCAACCAGGGCATACAGCTGAACGATGTTCAGCGGGTTATGGCTTATACTGATAATGTAAATTTAATAGGGGATGATAGGAGAACAATAGAAAAAAATGCAGATGCAGGGGCATGGGTTTAGTAGTAAATGCAGAGAAAACTAAAAACATAGAAGTGTGTCAGGACGGTAATACGGCAAATTATAGATGCGTTAAAATTTTAAATAATACTTTTGATAAACTGGATACCTTCAAGTATCTAGGATCAATATTAACAGACGAAAATTAAATTCATGAAGAAATTAAATGTCGACTAAAAGCAAGGAATTTGTTTTAATTTTCAGTTCAAACTGTCTTGTCGTCGCGAATTTTGTCGATGAATTTGGAGCTAAAAATATATAAAATGATAATCATTGTAACTAGGCTTTTATAAACTTTTTATTTGTGTTATACTTTAGTTTTTAATTTAATTCTTAAAAATTAACAAAACAAGGAAAAATTCCCTTTACATAAATTCAAATCAAAAATCTATAATATAATGCTAAACATTTATTATGTAATTTGTCTGCAAATTCGTTTTATGTGCTAAAAACAGTTTAACTTACATAATGAACTTCCTCATTATGTAAATCTTGTACTAACAAATTTCCTCATCTAAATCAAATTCCAACTTGTACATAAACCCAATTTTCTGGGTCATGACGTGGTTCTACGCCACTTTAGGTAACAACCTCAACAAAAATAATATATAACCTCGCAATATTTCCAAAATAAAAAAATGACCCAACATTCATATATCGCTAACAATCTCAATGTATTATTGAGATTGTTAGATTGTTAATGGAATACAATCTCAATGTATTCCATTAAAACCACATTTTGTCTTCAAACACCGAACATCATAGCCTTCATCACATAAAGTTTTAAAAAGTTACTACTTTTTCAATCCCAACCAAATTAAAAACTTGTGCTAAAATAAAACCTCAAGTAACAGTCATAAAACAATACCTTAAAAAAAACAAGTATATGCTTAATAAACCCTAAATAGAACCAAATCATGCCTGTTGTTCAGTATAGTTGGCAAACATTTTCGCTTACTCTGAGGGAACAGCATAGATTCAAAGTATTTCAGAAACAAGTTCCTGAGACGAATATTCGGACCCAAGAAGAAACGGAAATGGGGAATGACGGAAAGTTCATAAGGAGAAACTACAAAATTTATACGGTTTACCGTACATTGTTAGGATCATCAAGTCTAGGAGGTTTAGGTAGCAGGTGATGTAGCTAAATGGAAGAAAGTAGAAAAGCTTTCAAAGTGGTAAGTGGAAGACCAAACGGGAAACGATTATTAGGAAGACCTAGGAGTAGATGGGACGACAATATTAAGATGGACCTTGCAGAAATAGGAATACAAAGTAAAAACTGGATTCAGTTGGCTAAGGATAGAAGTCAGTCGAAAGGCTTTGGTGAACGCGGCATTAAACCTCCGTGTTCCATAGGCTATAGGGTCAGTTAGTTAGATACCTTGTTTCGTTGGAACGTCTTCGCTGTATTAGTTCCTCTCTTGTTGGGATTTGCCTTTTACTTCTGCTGTAAAATGAAGAAGGCTTTAAGAGACAAATGCTGGGAGTTGAAGCTAAAATTTTGGAAGGCACAATATAATACAACCTGTGTACTTCTTGTGACAGTGTGTAGAATTTTGTTCATTGGATGTCTTGAATTGAACATATGCATTTAGCTTTGGATCGTTGAATCACATCCGCAAATACGAAGTGAGAAAAATCGTCAAAACTCCTTTGAAATTTATAAATTAGTTGACTTTTGCAGTAACTAATTTCTTATTGACTTCCTTATCTTTTGACTGTATTTGAAATTATGTTAGCAACTGATACTTTGACTCAACAGTCGGTTTTGACTACATAACGGATTGTCATATTCATTATTTGATGTAGTTCGTAGTGTTAAAGAACTATATTATTAGTTTTGTTACAAATAATCAATGTTTTGTACTTTAAGAATTTTTGCCCCTACCCACAAGAATTCCTGTAGAAGGGAAATAATTGCTGCGTAGAAGTTTTGGCATACTGTACAGTTTTAAATATAAATTCTGTTGTAGTATATGAAAATAGTGAAAGTTGGGATTCTGATTGTTCTTGCTCTATTATATCTGGGTCTTACAGGCGAATCCTTCCACTCCGTACTAAGACCTGACGAATTAGGATGTTTTTGTATTTTTGATAAAGAGAGTTGAAACGAAAATTCCTCGGGATTCTAGTGACGGTTTGAGGGCCTTTAAGCCCTTCCAAACCTGGTCTGAAGCCCTTGTTAGTACGATGAAAGAGGACTACCTTAGATATTATTTACCACCGGCGTTAACTCAATGACAGAACAAAGAATATCCCAGATGCGCTTTATGAGCGAATTGTTAACTTGGCGTCTTCAAGTGGGGACGGAAATGCTTGAGTTGCTTTTTCCGTAAAGCAAATTTCAAAAAATTTTCACGGCTTCAGCTTCAAGATATCAAATTTAAACTTTGCATACGGATTGTCTGTACCTTTAGGTGTTTCTCAATTTTGTTGAGTTCCCTATGTGAAACCTTGGCCGGGCAAGAGGGACGCAAGCTTTAAAAGGGAGTATTTTTTGTCAGAAAAATTCCGTTTTTCCCGATTTTTCAGATTAGGTGTATGATTCAGAATTATGAGTGGTACAGTTGGAAATGGCTCATTACACTGAAGGAAATGACATTTGCAGCATGACTTTAGGTCAAATAGCAATGACGCAGTAAATTTTTGAAGTATTACGTATATATACAGGGTGGCCCAAAAGAAAGTATACACCTCTGCGTTGATGAAGTATAACATTCTAGTTTATGGATTTATTTGCTTCGGCTCTTCCGAGCTTAACATAAAGTAAAAACACATTAAGAACAAATAATAAAGAAACTATGTGTACCTGATGAATATCAATGAAAAACGATATAAAATGCAGTACGGTACGGTATACATTCTTTTGGGCCACGCTATATATATATATATATATATATATATATATATATATATATATATATATAATATCCATTTTTCCCGATTTTGTCGTTTCTGGTGTATAATAAGGTCAAGCGAGTAGTGTTGTTGGAAAGTATGCTCTATTCTGAAAAAAAAAACTAGATTCGAACCATCATCCTACGATAAATAGTAAGGAAGCAGTAGCCGTTTGAGTGAAAGTTTAAAATTTACTTCAAAAAATTAAAATCCTAAAACATTTACAACGTGAACCGATTGCAATTACTCGAAACAATGAATAGAAAATATTAAAATATTCAGCATTTTTGTTGTTATCAGTTATAATTTTTATGAATTTGCCATACGTTCTACATCATAGAAAATATTAAGGAATTTTTACTGTCTCATTAATTCCAAAAGATTCTCCTGTGAGATTTCAAACTAAGTTTGATGTGTTTCCACAGTATTTCTTTCCTCTGAACTATTACTACTTTTTACATTCTAATTTACGGATCCGACTCATGTGACATATACCGCTATGTAACGCAGGAAAGAGAAGCACATATGAGTCATCAACTAAAATAAACTGCTTTTCTGAGTGAAAACAAAAATTTCGTCAAATGTCATGTGAGAGGTCTCTCAAGCACCCGTGTAAGAAATATTGTACTATTTGGTTATGAGCAGGAACAGAAGATTGTCGTAGTTATGAATAACTTGTCAATATGAGTGCTGACACATATATCTCAGGTAATTACTAATTGTTTAGTTGTTGAATGGTTATATAGTATTAAATATATACGTTCCGCTTTGTAGAAGGGTTTAGAGAGTATCCTATTTTTTCAGATCGTTTTTTCTCTTTTACATGTTTTGATTTTGTGTCTTTGTAAATTCAGAGCTGTTACATATATGTTACATTGGGCGCTTATATTGTTATATGTGATACTCAGCCAACTGTCATCCTGCGTTTGTTGTTCTTGATTTTAAGAAGAAATGTATTACTTTCAATGATATCACATTAAGTACGTACAAGTGTCCTTCCAAAATAATAACTGCTCTGTGCATAAAAGTATAGAAGGGGTTTAGGAGGCAGAGCCCCACCTAAGATTTTATGTTTATGAAATATAATTTTCTCATTAATTACTTTATACTTCCTTGTCAATATATTTCTTAGTTATAGAACTTATTACGAAGTAATATATATATTAAACGTACTTCTCGTTATCATTGTTGTAAGTTGGGTATTTTTCAGAGGGCATTGCTTCTTACTTGTGAAACTTGCAATGGACATGCGTGAATTGGGGTAAACTTATCATGTCTTTTTCCGTCAAGTGAAACAATCATGATGTTGATAGCTTTCCTTCTGAGGATACCCTGGCCTCCTGCTCCACTCTAGTTACGCCAATGATAGCAATAGAGTAAACTTTCTTTCTGAGTTACAAAGATAATTAGGGTAGGGATGTATTTGGAAGTTCAGAAATAAACCTTTTTTCGTAGCGTCGTTTCCATGTAGAATCGGTTCCAGGATCGTAACCGAGGGGAACTAGAATACGTTTAGAATACGTGCTTCTGAAATATTCTCACCAAGCTAGAAATCAGTTCCAAGATAGAGCTCCCTCGTGGCTAAGCGGATAACGTACGAGCCCTTGGCGTGGGAGACACGAGTTTGATACCAGGAGGGAGCGCAGGTAGTTAGGATTCCATCTTAATGTGTAGGATCACGTATCATATGTTATTGCTGTTGAAAGGGGCGATAATCTAAAAATCAAATAAACTCAACCAATTCCAAGATATCATAACTTAATGGTTGCATCTAGTGCGGAGGCAGGTATTAAAGTCCGATACGATGGAAAAGATGACTTTCTGGGTGCAATTCTTGACATGAAGATGCGAAAGTGTACTTCAGATCATTGCAAGGTAGTTGGGAAAATACAATATGTTAAGTATAAATATGCATAAATTGCTTTGTCTCTTATTACAGATCCTGAATTAAAAGAAATATATATATATATATATATATATATATATATATATATATATATATATATATATATATATATATATATACTTGTTTTAACTAGTTCGGAAAGTGTATTCTTCATTTATATAGAACGCATGCCTACATATGCTATGTAGTCAAAGTCGACTTTTGATGGAATAAACACAGGTAAAAATTAAATTCTTATTGCTTCGAACTAAGAGAAGAAAACTTTATTGATATAATAATCGTAATAAACAATAAGTTTTATTTCCTTCGTTTGAAGTAATAAGTTTTATTCTTACTTGTTGACTTCCTTCAAGAGCCACCACTGTATGCCTTTTAGCTAAATTTAGAATCTATGTTGAGTGTGAAATTTACTTTTAAAATTTACATGTAAAAGAGATATAAATAAATAACTGATTATGCACAAGAAGCAAAAAATAATAGTAATAATAAATAAGTAAATTACCACACTTACGAATTGACACGATAACCACCCGATGTAACACTTATGTTACTCCTCTCTATGCACATTGAAACCGATCTTCATAAAATTTTCAAAATTTGATTTAAATGTTCAAGAAAAAATATTGTAAGTGATATCATCATATCTAACGAAGAAAAAACTTTTGGGCACAACCGTGTTAAATAAACAAGGTTTCTAACTAATACAAATTGTTAGACGGTTTAATACAAAAGAAGTGAAATACTCGTACTAATAAAATATTGCAAAGTGTGCTATTTTGTTGTCCTGTAATGTATTCATCTGATTATAGTACTGAATTATTAACGCTAGATGTCTGTATTCAGATTAACATTTATGGAGTGTGAATATTATTGTTAGTTAATTTGTATACAACAATAACTACCTGCTAAAGATATATAATACTTGTATTACCTCCTCCATATGGATGAATGTGCTCAGAGTTAACAACTTCTCCATCTTTCATAAACCGTTCTGGTCGAAATTCATCTGCATTCTCCCAGGTTTCTTTGTCCCTGCTTGCTAGGCTCATGTTAAGAAATAAAGTTGTTCCCTGAAATAAATTATATCTGACAATAAAATTCAATTAAAGCTAATATAGTAAATTGGAAATTTAGATTCTAGTAATAGGACAAAAGCAGGGAAACATGGCGCACATTTCTGGCTAACGGAATATAACTGGTTATATATCCCTTTATTATTTCCCAATTCAGATTACATAAAATTTGAAAATTTGTAGGACTGAAATACTTAAACCTTATAATATCTTTACCATAATGGCACGAGAATATGGTTAGAAAAAGCACTTCTTTCATCTATCTTCTTTGACAGGGTGAGGCATACATAGCGCAATGAATAAATGATCGGGAAAGAATAATTTCGTATACTACGGGTTCTTCTTAAGCAGTCTCCAACCGTCCTTTTCGATCCTTTTACACCCTGCAAACTGGTCTAGATAAAGTGAACAGGTTTGATAGAACCATCTGAAAGTTTTACCGACTTGCTGTAGATATTGTACCTTCACACAATTCTAGACTCTGTAGATACTAACCACTATGTTTATACAAAAACTACAGAGCTCGATGTAGAAACATAACAGTAATAAATGTATTCACTTACTACGTGGGCTTCGACAACTTAAAAGCTTCATACTTCTATATTATTTGCTTTAGATAAACTCAAGCCGTACGTCTGATATTGATGGGTTCTCTTTGTTACGCTATGCTCATGTGACCTTACCGAAGTAAGAATGGACTGTCGTATAGTGTAAGGTGATCCCAGTTGAGAAATCACCCAACATTCTGTTTTATTAAACTTTGCAGCTGAAGCAGAGAAAAACAGATAAGAAATCACTAAACTCATCGGAATATTCCTGAAACCATATAATTTAAAACTTTCTTTCACCAGAAAGATAAATTAGTTGCCAAAAACTATCAAATTGTAATAAATCAAATATTTCACTAAGTTCTTCATTCAGGTTCAATGATAAGTTTTTATGAATAAATATGTCTTTATAGGAACTATTGAAACAAACGGATGTACAATTTCCTTACAGAACTAGAACAACTGAGATTTTATCCACCACAAACGCGCATCAAATGCGAATTACAGCCTTCCATTTAACCAATCATCCAAAGTATCACGGAAAAAAACTATTAAACTTCACAATAGACTACCTATTCAGCATTTAATAATTCGTAGAACAACCATATGTATATTTAGTAATAAAGTTCATATTAAACATGATGATCGAAACAACATAACTTTCTTTACCAAACACTGTTAAACTCGTCGTAACAAATTCCCTTGATTTTACTCTTAGTATCCAATTCTACACTTGATATCATGCTCTACCCTTGAATTGCTTATTGCAGAAAGGGACCGAAGTCATTTTTTTGAGGTATTGGAGTTAGTGCTATTTTTGACTTCCCAATTACAGACAGATCGTTTAGTGCAGAAAGGACATCAGTCGCATGATTCAATAGCCAAGAAAATATACAGCGAAAATTAATCTTTAGTGCAGAAATGTACCTAAGTCACTGACTCGGGTACCTTTCTCCAATAAACTTGGCTAGTCTATAGCGACAGGCGCTGGTTTCTTTGTATGGAAGAAGAGATAAAAAACATATGAAAAATAAACTTGGCAACCTTGAAAGAAGTGGTGAGCGATTTCTGTAAGTAATAGTTCGCCTTTAGCAGTGGTTTTTCGAGGTCATATTTTAGTGCAGAGCAGTGGAAATTGTTGTGTTCGGTTTGGTTACGCATATGACAGATATGTAGGACGATATTAGTATTAGTGACATGAGCGTTGACAGCCCACAAGACCTCGGAAATGCGTAAGTAGATAGGATAGGTTACTACGAGCGCAATTATTCCTCTCCCAATATTTTTAACCAGCACAGAAGGACCCAACTAATTATACAAAGTTACAGAGCGCAAAGTATTCCCATAACTACAACGTTAAAGTGAGATTTCATAGGCTTTTATGACATTTAAAATCATAAAAACTTACATCTAAAAAACTTACAATCTACAATCTTACATCTAAAACTACATCTCTTCTTTCTTATAATGTCCCCATGGTATAGTATGCATTCCATTCTTTAAAACACATCTTTTATCATCTACACAACTTAAAGCTAACTTATACTTCTATACTGTATAAATCGTGCTGATAACTTCTAATCAAATTCATCTTCTTATAATACTTTTTTTGATTGAACAAGCAGTCTTTATAATCGTTAAATGACAGTTCTTTACTTATAACATTTTTCATAACTCCTTTTGCTTTTTTAAAACATTTATCTTTTTCGAACCTGATTGAATACATTTTTGATCTTAAACCAACAAATTCTTCTATGATTATTCCTTTAAGTTCATCTTTCATCTTACCAAGTATTTTCTTATTGACCTGTGGTATCTCATATTTGTTATCTTTAGAGTAATCGCTCGTGTCGAAATAATCAATATAATTTTTCATATCCTCGTACACATCTTCTGTTTGAATATGGTATATATAACTATCGGTATCTGTATAACATACTTCTATTTTGTCTTGGTATTTTGGTTCCATTACATTATAATGGAAGTCGTATATTAAATGCTTTGATAAATCTAGAGTTGACATACCAACATAAATCGGTTTGTTAAATTGTACTTTAATCTTGTTCATGTGAACAGCTACTAAATTTTCCGTAAAAACTGTAGTACTCTTATAATTTGGTTTTGCTACAAGCTTCTCGTATTTTTTCTCATCACTTACAAGTTTAATATTAACTCTCTTTCTAATATTTTCCATAGTCTTCCCAAATACTGAATTATTCATGAGCTTATAGAAGTCTTTTTCAAAATCATTTGTTGCTTTTGTTCTCATCTGTGTGTTTAAATCGATATATTTCTTTAACCAATATGATTGTTCATACTCTATTACTCGATGTATGTTCTTAAGTTTCAATCCAAGTGAATGACATTGGGTTGCGATAGTGAATTACATATTTTTTCTTTGTCATATAGGGTTGTTAATAGCTTTGATTGTTTTGAACCAGGCGGACATATGTTTTGAGGAGCTAGTGGATAGTCTTTGAAATAGTTGTGTAGTTCTTTTGGATATTCGAGATCAACTTCTAATATGTAACCAGTATCAGAATTATCAGTTATTTTTGTAAAATCTATATCCCTTATCTCTTCTTCACTTAACCATCTAAATCCCTTATACGGTAGATATTGACTCATTGCCCATCCATACAAGTTATTAGCATCTAGATACATTAAGTAAGAATCTCCTATATTCTTATCGTAATCTTCCATATACTTATTATTTGCTTTAACATATCTTTTTGAGCATTGACTAATTCCACCTCTTATACCTTTCTATACCATTAACACCATATCATAATTTGTTAATAATTCTAACTCTATATTTGTCATCTTTAACATCGCATCCCAAGCTAAACCTGGTGCTGTCATATACCAAGCAGGATCAAGGTCATAAGCTTTAAGACATGTTTCCCTAAAATTTTCGAATATATCTGCTAACAATAACACATCTCTTTTTAAATATAAATCAGGGTATTGTCCGAGATTCTTAATGTTGAACGTTTCCCATACTTTCTTTGCATGTTCATAATCTTCATCACTTATATGTGTGTTCATAAGCTTGTTGAAGAATGCCTCCTTTAGCGGTAATTTTCTTTCTCTAAACCAATTACAATTGTTAACAATCATATGGGTAAACACCTTTTGGTATTACAAGTTGAAACTGTTCTCGATTAGGATAAAAATGTTGGGTATGTATCATTTGCTCAGGTTTCAAGTTTGATGATAATTTGTCTAAACTAGAAGCCATAAATCTAAATGAATCTACAAATTTTAATTTAACAGCTCCAACATTTTTACTGAATGATATGTATCTTTCTTCATTATTAGGTATTAGATCTATTATTACATCCAAGCTCTCTTATAAACAAGTGTGAGTCATATCCCGTCAAGTTATGTATGATTATTGGTACAAACGTTGGTACTTTAACTTTTAAATTACAGTTATTACATAAAGGTGCTACAAATTTTCCTGTTATATGTTCATGATGCTTAACTTTATGATTTTCTTTAGTATACTCTTGCTTACAGTAATAACAACATTTAGATTTATTAAACTCTTCTCTCTGACTTTTTGTTAATGGTTATTCGTTATTTTGGTTGTATATGTTTGATATGTGTTAACAGTCTTCTTTTGTTAACAGTCTTATAAATTTCTTAGCAGCGTTCTTACCTCTATACAAAACAGGATCGGTTTTACTTCCATCGCTTTTTCCTACATAATAACAAAATCCAGATGGCTCATGTTGTTGATATTTCTTCGTATATGGCTCGTTATCAGGATAACATTCTTCACAACCCATAACTTTATGTAACAAACATTCAAAATCAGCATAAATCTCAAAAGGCATTTTCATTGTGTATTGGTAGTTTTTAAATTCAACGTATTTACCTTCTTAAGGCATTATTATTTTTACTGGCTCATTTAACGAACAATCTTCCTCATGTTTATTTAAAGCGTCTTGCTAGTAAAAGTATAACGAACATCTATCACATAAATATTTTCAAGCTCTCTTTTTTGTTTTTTGAGTACTAACTAATCTACTTAGATCTTTAATCCAACAATAATGTGTTTTAACTTGGTCTTCATTTTGTTCTTTTATATATAATAAGTTGATATGATTTTCTTTCTTGTTTTGTGTATATGGTATAAAAATTGAATAGTCTTTATCATATGCATAGACATTTATAGAAATATTAAGTAATTTTTCAGCTTTTGAGATGTCACTTAGTTTTACAGGATAATTCATGCCTTTTAATTTTTTTCTAAGTCTATAACAACATGCTTATACTTCGGTGGTCGTTGTGGATTGAATATAAGAAACACTTTTCATCTTCGTTCTTTACATTTATGACTGCTTGTTTATTTTTAATTTTATCAGGTAGATCTATATATTTTGATCCTCTATATGGTGTATATGTGACGATTGCTAGTTGTAAAAAGTTAATGTTTATAAGAGCCCAGCCAGAACCTCTAGCTTGGAACTCATCCATTCTTGTTCTTAATCTATTTTTTAATTTTCTTGGATTCATCACTAAGTAGTTTCTTTGTTAATACATGATCGATATTTAAATCATTTAGTTCGTTATAAGGGACACTAAACATACAACCTTTAATAGAACGCATCTTCCTATTTTTAAGAGAAAATCTTGGTTTGCAAAAGTACAGTTGTTGTTGCTCCACCAAATTTAATTAAGGAATCATTATCATCTGTTATCCTTATCTCGAAATTGTCAACCTTGCCTTTAGATATAGGGAAAAATAATGGATAAGTAGGCTCATAAATAATACTATGTTTAAACTCAGCATCTGTTTTAAATTATGCTATAATCCCTGTTTCTCTATGTGTGTACTCCGTATCTTTAACAAACATACCATCTGCTATATTACAGTGAACATTAATTGTATCGAATGGGTGAAACTTTGGTGCCTTATCTCCAACATGTTCTATGTTTTAGGTTAAGTTTTTCTCACTAAAACCTAATACAGTGTTAATGGTATCTAAGGTTATATCACAATGCTCGCTAAATATTTTAACTCTATTTTTCTCTCTGTCCTCAGTAAATTTAATATTTTTAAAAGCATCGGCGGAGTATGGAAGATTTGATTTAATATATTCTTCTAACTCTTTTAAACTATATTGACCAGGTTGAACTATGAGTTGTTTTGTAAGATTAGGATGAAGGTTACTACAAAATGTTAATCTATTATTTCTTTCTGTAATGTTTGGAGTTAAGTATGTTGTGTAAAACCCAACTAGTCCTATACTTAAATAGTTGCTACTGTTGTCTAATTCGTAATGGAGTTTCTTCTTTAAAACAGAAGTATCACTCGTTAACTTAAATACTTTAGCCATTTGTTATATAATAAATGAGCGAGTTTGATTTACCTAGAGATATTCGAAGAGAGAAAGTAATCAAGTTAATAGAATATATCATTCAAAAGTTAGAATACAGTTTAAAGAAGAAAAATAGAAAACTACGAATTGTTATATATGCATACCACACTTTGATCACGTTGTCAGTTATACTTTCTGCAACATCTGGGTTTATTAATATTTTTATACCTGTAACAATTTACTCACTATTAACAACGCCTCTTGCAATGAAAGTGCTATTATAACAGGTTTGTGTTCTAAGTTAAACAAAAGCAAAAGAAAAGACGAATATAAAACCATTGTCACTTGTATTAACTCATGTAAAGAACAGTTAGAGATGATAATAACATTAAATGGCGAAATGGATAACGAATATATAAACGATACGTTGCTTAAAATCAGAGAACAATTTAAAGATATATAATCATAAAAGGCGCTGTCAACCAGGGCTTAACTTATCATATAAGGACACAACGATTTTCTCTATAATAAATGAGTAAGAAAAATATGAATTGGGATGTAAAAGAGATGATAAAAGAAACAACAGCTAAGAAAAGAAATGGAGAACTTATACCTGATGATTTTCGATGTCTTATAGTGGGTCCATCTGGGTGTGGTGAAACTTTTTTGTTATTTAATTTTTATTACAGCCATGTTCGTTAAACAGTAATTACTTCTATATATATTCTAAAAGCATGAATCAGCCAAAGTACGAGTAATTAAAAGATCGATTTTAAAAAGCAGAACTAAAGTTCAATATACAAATAGTAACGTTCTTAAACAGTAATGATTGTATTGTACCTATTGATGAATGTGAAAAATACTCTGTTGTTGTGTTTGACGATTACATTTTGGAGAATAAAGATACTGTTAGAAATTACTTTACGAGAGGTAGACATAGATATTTAGACTGTTTCTATCTTGCACAGACATATTCAAAAGTACCTAAACAGCTTATAAGAGATAACATTAACTTCCTATGCATATTTAGACAAGATGATACTAATCTTAAACATGTGTATAACGAGTTTTCGGAGGAGATATGCCTTATGAAAAATTTAAAGAGATATGTTCAAAATGTTGGCAAGAAGATTATGGCTTTATAGTAATTGATATGACAAGGAAGGTAAACAATGGTAACAAGAAGATAAAACACTTCTTAACATTTGACGTTTTTTCACGTTATTATGGTTTAACGTTTGACGTTTTTTGAAGTTTTTTGACGTTTATTGTTGTTTATTAACGTTTAATAACGTTGGTTCGTTTTCTATATAATAAGTGGATGCGAATGAAATTAACAAGAATATTAAGTTAAAGGAGTTTTTGATAAAGGGCCTCAAATCTTGGAAGAAAGAAAGAGCAAGTATATACGATAAACTTAAGACACAACAACAACCTGTAATTGATGCTATTCAAAATTTGGGAAGTGAGATCAAAGAAGTTGCAGAATAAAATAAAAATCTAATTACTTAGCTTGTTCCAGCTGTACACAAGACGGCTTCAATAGATCCTAGTCTACTAGAAACACGTAAAAAGATAACTTATGATAGTCCTCCAAGTAGTAGTGATACACCTATAACAGGAGAAATAAAGCAGATGAGAAAACATATTAAAGACAAAGTGGAAGGAGTAGAGCCTTTATCAACGCCACAATCATTTGGTAAGATTGCAACAAAATATTATAGTAAAAGAAATGATAGTGCATTTGGAATAAGAGCTGTTGAAGAAGATGGATGAATAATAAATAACATAGGAAACTCTGAAGTTAAAGTGAGTGGTGATGATTTGATAATTAATGGTAAAACTTATAAAGGAACAGAAGGTCTATGGGAATTGTTAACGATGAATACTAATAAAACCATTGAAAAATATGATGATGACGATTTTTAACAGTACAAGGAGATAATAATAGAATCAGATGTTGCCTTCCAGAAATATAATCAAGATAAAAAAGTAGCATCTAATAGAGGTTCTAAGTACATTAATATTATCAAGCCTATTTCGGATGATTATATTAAGTCACCTTTACCTCCAACTCCTAAAAAGAACGCGACGCCTAAAAGGACTGGAGAAGGAATTAAACAATATACAAAGATACCGAAAGATATATATATGGAGATGATGTGAGAAAGTTAATTCATCGGTCAATTGTTATGGATGGAGAAGAAAAGGCTGGTAATAATAACTTTTATAATGAGAAAGTAGGTATAGTGAGTATGATTAATAATAAGCTTTCACAATTTATTCCTAATGATCCGAAAGGTATAGGTTATTTGATTAAAATCTTAAATACGTTACCACCACGATTCTGGAATGATGAGAAGCTTGAAGAAGGATTAGCAAGTGATTTGATTAATAAACTTCCATTTGAATTACATATCCCTGGTATGTCGTACTGCGGTCAGGGAACTAAGCTACAATAGAGATTAGAAAGAGGTGATAAAGGTATTAACCCATTAGATGAGGCTTGCAAAGAACACGATATATACTACAGAGACAGTAAAGATACAGAGTCAAGACGTATTCCAGATAAGGAACTAGAAACTAAAGCATGGAAAAGAGCTTTTAGTAGTGATGCATCAATTGGTGAACGATTAGCCGCTTTTGGAGTTGGTACTGCTATGAATGCTAAGGTTAAGTTAGGATGGGGATTATAAGTTTTTAAATGCTATTATTTATGATTCTTTTATTTATACATTCCATAAAAGCGTTGTTTCAAGATTTTCTTTATAATAAATGGATAGTGTTGAGAGTTACGAGTTACTATGTTTTAAAGCTAACACAAGAACATTTAATACTTTGAATGAAGCTAACAAAGATATTGAGTTTGATTTCGATATGGGGATGGGTTCATACATCCACACAAAACAGATTGTCATATGACTTTTGAAGTTGTTGGTGCACCAGTTGGAGAAACATTTGGTGCAAAGGATACTATAAAACTTGTAGATAACTTCTTACCATCCTTCTTTTTTCAAATTAAGGTATAAAAAGCATGGAGTTGTTATAGATAAGATTGAACTACCTGAAATAACATCAACAGCTATTGGAACATTAAAGATTTCCAAACCAGAAGTTGAAGATCTAAAACAAGCAGGATTTGAAACAGATGTTAAACCTAATCTACGAAAGGACTTTAGCGTTTTTTACCCATTAAGATTAATTCCTGGCTTTGTAAGTGATTATAAAGAAGTTATGTGGAAAGGTGGATTTAGAATAACATTTACAAAAGCTAATAACAATAACGATGTCTTGTAGAAATGGACTGGAACAGAAGCAGGTGCAACAGCTCCTCATGATGGAAAAATAACAATAAAGAATATGGAGATAAGAATGACAATTCTTGAATACGAATCTAATTACGAAAACAAGTTAAAGTTGAATATTCTTAAAGAACCTAAAATCATGTTTTCATTCCATACTTATCAATGTGTTCAAAAGGTTGTTGTAGGCTCTTTCTTGGAGTTCGATGTTACTACTCAATTTCATTCTAGACAATTTGATATGCCTGACTTCGTAGTTGTAATGTTTCAAACTGATAAAAGTGGTAAACAAACAGCAGATGGAAGTAAGTTTGATCATTGTAAGGTAAAGAATATTTCTTAAGAATGGAAGGAATGAGGTATTTCCAAAAGAATCAAGAAACTTAGATATTGCTAACAGAGATTTTTTTAAGATGTATGAATATTATACTGCATTTAAGAGAATAACATGTGGTAATACCTAAATGTACTATGGTTCTAAGGAGTTTATAGATAACAGACCAATGTATGTGATTAATTGTAGTAAGAGGAAGAATGTATCGGTAAATGAGAGAACAAACATAAAGGTTGTAATAGAGTTTGCAGAAGCTGTTGCTGATAATACTATATGCTATGCGATTTTAATTGGACAAAAGAACTTTACTTATGATCCTAAGAATGAGAAAGTAGTAGAAGAGTTTTAGATAGTTAAATGTATTTTTTGTAGTGTTTATGGAGGTTTTCCATAAACGAAATTGATAAAAATGATTAAAAAGTTTCTTGTTAAAGATAGAAATTGAAGAGTGTTCATTGATTTTCTATATAATAAATACGATGGCGAGTCATATTGAGGTTTTAAATAAACTTGGAAGTCTTGAGCAAAAACAAGTTATTGGATTAAGAGGATTAGAATTAGGTATAGAATATAAGATTGTGAAAATGGAAAAGATTAAAACTAAGTTTGGAAAGGGCATTTTAGTTGAGTGTGAGGAGTTTAAGATCTTTCTTCCACCTATATTTACAAAACACTTAACAGATAAAATGATTGATGAGATCGTTAAAGACGGAATAAAAATCAAATACATTGGTCTAAAATAAAATTATCCAACTGTTGAGTTCTGTATGTAAAATTTCAAATGGGGAGCGGTTTTATGAATTTCTCATAAGACGAACATTTTCCTTATAACAAATAAGCTATGGCTAGCTATTTGAATAAAAAATGACGTTAAGGCATTGAGATTCCTTCGCAAAGATGAGTTAGAAAAAAGTATAACGTACGAGATAACATTATGGAAATTGATTCAAACACAGCGTTATGGTCATTGAGTTTTAGTACATTTAGATGAGAAATATAAGACGTTATTACCACAAAGGTATAATGACGATACTGAGCAAGTTTTGAAAGATATGAAAAAATATAAGCCGGTTGTTAAGTATGAGGGTTTGAAAGATTTAGATAATGGTTATAAAATACATCAGTTTTACTTTAGAAATGAATCCAAAAAATAACAAAAAGAAAACTTGTTATTTTAAGTATGTTCTAAGTGTATAAGTGTTTCTATGGTTTCAAGACTATAAAAACTAAGACCTTTGGACATACAGAACGCAGTACAATTTGAATTTTAAAGATACATGTATAAATAAGATTTATTTGAGTTCTTTATTTTAGCCATAGAGTTATGCAACCCGCAAGACATTCGATAGATAGTAAATTTATTTCTCTATCGATTGCCGTTTGAATTTTGAAAATCGGTTAATAAACAACGGAGATATAACAAATTCAATTTTTCGGGAATTTTTTATGGGGTTATTTTTGAGTTTTCGGGAAAATGTTATTCTTTAAAAAAGTCTTAGAATTTTTATGTAGATTACGGTAGTATGTTTTATTTTTCAAATATCTGAATTTTTTATTTTTTGCAGTGTGCCAACTCGTTTTTTCTGAAATTTGCCAACTTTTTTATTTGATGAGTTAGCACATTGTAACTATGGAGGGGTAAAACTATCTTCTTAAAAATATATTGGGTAAACAGTATAATATTTGGTAAGTGAGTTGGCAACACTGCCTTTTTTTATCTTGCAACTTCGGATTTGGTTCTAATATTCTGGTATCGCTGAGTGCTGATGGGAAGGAAAGAGAGAAAGAGACCCAAGAAATATTTCGTCATGGATTCAATGACGTCATGTATTGCGTTGTCTCCCTGGAGGAGACTACGTCATTGATATACAGCGCCCTCTGGTGAGGACAAAAAGAGTGCTTGAATATGTATATGTGACGTTGTCTAACAGGCATTATACGACGTCATCGGTATACAGCGTCATCTCACTGCTGCTAGCTAGAAGTTCTCTTGGCGTGAGAAGAAGGAAAAAGAACAGATTGAATGTCACGCTCTAAGAAGGAAAGAGGGAGGCTATAAATCTAATGTATATATGTATGCTTATGCTTCTGTCAACTGAATATATGTAAATGCGTGTGGCGAAAGTGTATATACACCTATATATATGTACGTAACAGCGAATCAACATACTTAAATTTTAGTTCGCATTACTCAGCTATTAGTAGACCGATTTACACCAAACAAAAACTATTTTTTCAATCAAAAACAGCACTATAAGTGTAAGTTTTTAGATGTAAGATTTTACGATTAAAAACCTATGCGATTTCACTTTAACTTTGTAGTTATGGGAATAGTTTGCGCTATGTAACTTTGTATAATTAGTTAAGCCCTTCTGTGCTGGTTAAAAATATTGGGAGAAAGAAAATTGCGCTCGTAGTAACCTATCCTGTCTACTGGCGTACGAAATGTTGAAGCATACACTAGAAATATGATTAGAAGTGCAAGAGTAAGTGGACACGAATATGTGAACTATAGAGTCGTTACAACCTATACGAAAAGAGTGTGGTCGCTTGCAAGAGTCCAAGAAAATGTTATGAACTATTGAATGATTTCGAGAAAATTTCATTGTTTCCAGTGCTATACAAAATGCAAAGTAAAGATGAACAGGATTTGCATTTGCAGAAAATGATTCATGTTGTAAATGTGAAGAAACATCGACCACGCAAACAAGTTGCTTCGTTGTGTGAAAAGTCGTTTAAGTACCACTACCTACTGGAAAGTAAGAAAATAAAAGTGTCGTGAAGCGTTTTGCACACTTTTTGATGTGTCAGAGGAAAGAATAAGGCGTTTAGGGATGTTACTATTAGACAGCAAGATATCTCATGATATGCGCGCACAGAACAAAAGTGGAAATATGATTAAAGCTAAATATTTACAAACAGCATATGAACACATAGCTTTTTTCCAACTAAACGTGAACAATATTGAGACTTCAACTACCTGAAGCAAAACCTGTAAATTAAAAAAAACTACGAACTGTTTAAAGAAAAGTACTTTACATTCAGAATAAATTACAGCTTCTACTTCAAATATTTTAAGGAAAATTTTGCGCTTCATTTTGGGGGGCCACAGGTTTGTGTGAAGAACACATGCACAAAATGAAGAGTTACTCCTAAATGACACTGCACAAAGAGTTGCAGCTGACGAAATAATGGTACATAAAGGACTTGCCAACAAGTTCTACGCAGCACTAAAGGAATCGGTAACGTTATCTTGTTCTACGGAAGATACAATAGGGATCTGTTTTGATTTTATGAAAAACTTGGACCTACCAAAAGTTCCTGTACAAGACATGTTCTATTTGCGGCAGCTGACAGTAAATACGTTTTGTCTGTATAACATGAAAAGATGACATTTTCAGTTTTACTTGTATCATGAAGGACACACAGGAAAGGACCAAATGCCGTGGCGTCTTTCCTATTAGATTATATTGCCAATTATGTGATTCTTAGTGTAAAAGAATAGCATCTTTTCTCGGACAATTGTCATGGACAAAATAAGAACCACAGATTGTGTCGCGTTCTCCTAACATTAACAGACACTGGGCGATTTCAGAAGATCGTGCATCATTTCCCAATCAGAGCTCGCTCATATTTTCCATGCGCTCAGAAGTTTAGTGTTATTCGACGTCCCGCTAGAAATTGCAGAAGTATTTATACGTCGTACGAACTGTGCACGTTATTCTGTAATGCAACTGGTAGTGGTCAAAATACTGTCAAATTTATTGACACCAGTGACATTACTGATTTTGCAACGTGGTGGTCTCATGTCTACAAAAAATATGCCATCTGTTTAAACTACTATGTGTTTTCACAAGAATAAGCAATATTTTTAGATTTCTAAGTATCAATACTTTGAATACTGTGTGGAACATGAGGGTACTCTCAAAGTGTCTGAATTTATTAAGGGTTTAACGTCTCACAACCGTCTGCCTGTCGAAAACTGTAACAATTGTACTTCCTTCCCCATGTACGTTCCCAGCTGCTCTCATGTCAATAAAGGTTGCTAAATTGAAGGATATATGAACTGCCTTGTCGTTCAACCTGGCGACGTCAAAAGATTTTATAAAGAGGTTACTCAGTGGTCCTCTACAGGCGACAATGAAGCAGACACAGATGTTGAATAACGCATGCATGTATGTACGAACTCACATTATTCTACTTGAAACACAGACAATAACGTCTAGAAAATGAATTACACTCTCATTCATTAACGAATCTATAATTTTCAATGGAAAATATAATCTAACCTAACTCATATGGTCAGGTTACAATAACGGGCATTTGTATGATACAGGGTGGGGCACGTAAAACCGACCCGTCGTAATATTCTGGTATATTGTGTTTTGGCAACACTTAAATAATCTACCTTCCTACCAAGAGATGGCGTGTCGAGGTCGGGTCGACTTACGTGACCTGCAGCAGTCACGTGCAGCCGCAGCCAGTGAAACGTGTCGAAACCAGTTGAGAAAAAAACCTCGTTGTGTTAAGCCGGGTGAGTGTCAGTGCGTGATAATGCCGTATTCGATACCCGAGCGTGTTGTCATTGTTGAAGTGTTCATTCTCACTGGATCTTTTGTGAAAACAAAGAATTTTTTTCGGGAGAAATTTCCAGGACGTTCTGTGCCAGCAAAAAGCACCATTCAGGAATTGATTGAAAAATGGCGGCGTACAGGATCGGTTCAAAATGCTCCCAGGAACAGACGACCATATGTCTGCACACCTGAATTAAAGATGCAGGTGGAGGAGATAATGATAAGAAGTTCTCGAAAGTCAACCAGGGGATTGAGTCAAGAGATTCATGCGAGTGAGAGAAGTTGCAGACGTGTTTTAAGGGGACTGAATTTAAAACCATACCGGATAAGTGTTGTGCAAGAACTGAAGGAGCTTGACCTGCAGAAGAGGGTGCATTTCTGTTCACGGCTGTTGAGCAATGTTGCCAGTGGTTTCTTGGATCCACTAATGCTCATCATGAGTGACGAGGCGTGGTTCCACCTGTCTGCGTACGTAAATTCCCAAAACAACCTGTATTGGTCGACAGAAAATCCACACGCAATCCACCAGGTACCCTTGCATGATGAGAAGATTGGTGTTTGGTGTGCCATTTCCGCCACACGCGTTATTGGGCCCATATTCTTTGAGACGACAGTGAACAGTGACGTGTATATGGGAATCCGGAAGGAGTTTTATACACACTTGACCGAAGAGGAGCGTCAGTTATGTTACTTTCAGCAGGACGGTGGAACATGCCACACATCAGCTGCATCATTGTCCCTTGTGCATGAGATGTTTACAACAGAGAGGACAATCAGCAAAGGCTTGTGGCCTCCTCGGTCACCAGACTTGCCCACGTGTGACTTTTACTTATGGGGACTGTTAAAGGGAAGAGTATACGAAACAAATCCACACACAATTGAAGAACTCAAGACCAGGATCCAGGATGTCACCAATAGCATTACAACACAAGAACTGACAAGGGTATATATGAATCTCCTCAATCGTGCTCACATGTGTGCTGAAGTGGGCGGAGGACACTTTCAGCACCTCCTATGAAAGCTGCTGTGAAGGTGAGTAGTCATATTCAATACATTACAGTTCACTTATTTGTTGTAGTTAATCATATTCAATACATTACATTTCATTTTATGTGTTCACTTTACGGGCCGGTTTTACGTGCCGCACCCAGTATTAGGTAAGCGTTCTCTCACTCGTTGACAAATCTATAATTTTCTGTCATCATTATATAACCTAACTTATGGTAACGCCTCAACAACGAGCGTTTATAGGGCAATTCTCGTCTAACTTCCCACAGTTTTTACTTTCATTGCGGAAAAGTACCGGAGTCATTACATTTTCACCAATGCAAGTGCAAGGCGTGAAATTGAAGTTTGCAAAATTATACTTTCGCTATGTTTTTTCTTTGGGCCAAAAATGATATATTTATTTCTTACACTATCAATGTTACACAGTTTTTCCTGTTTCTCAAAGAATTGTGCAAAGTGACTCAGGTCCCTTTCTGCAAAGTCATTCCCTTGTTATCAACAACTTCAATATGAAGCGGCGTTATACGTTTTACACGTACCTGTTGGTTTAGTTCGTCAACCAACCACTTGGCGGCGCTGTTTAGCTATTAACCTTTTGATATCCAAATTACATTTTTGTCGGAAGAAAAATACTTTTTAGTTTTTTTTTGGACTAGTTTAATTGTTAAAAACCGTATTTTCCGATTATTTTACAACAATGACATTTTGCAACAATGCTGCGAAATGTTGTTACATTTTGTGCAAACAATGTGTGAATATCCATTCGGGCAAAACCTGCACCTCCCTTGCTTCTTCTCATAGTTTGGTCAGTGTGCTAACAGGTCGTACCTCACATCCCTAACTGACATTGCTGACACCTTCTTTACTTGTCAGGTACTGTATCTTCGCTCGGACGGCCTCTTTTTCTTTCGATTTTGCCTGCTTTGCAAAGAGCGTGTCCAATGCTTGCTTGAAACCTTCCCAACGAATAATCATTCTTTCTTCCTAATTGATCTTGATGGCGCCTATACAACAACCAACCACTCACTACTGCAACACCTATACACCAATACACAATTCTCATGTACCATTTTCTTGATCTTATATCAATTCTGTGCAGTTCGAGGACCATATCCGCTTTGTCCACTCCACCCGTGAACCTATTGTATTCTTTCACAATATACGACTGACTCACCTGAACTGAACACTTCTCTGCTGCACTCTATCGTTTGGCAGTTCCTTGAGGTTCGATGGCCGCGTAAGTTGATAAAAGGTTGATAGCTTTACGGTCATACCAGCGCACTAAAGCAGCGTTATTATCAGTTTCTATTCTCCAGTCAAAACTTCCACGTCCCTTTTTCTTCAATTCTGTTTCATTCATCAGAGAAAATTTCTCCATTCGTTCAGATCTGACAGTGCCAACGCAAAATATCTGCTTCTCCTTCAAAGCTATTGCTAACTGGAGAGATGAGAACCAATTATCAAAAGTAAATTTTGAAATTCTTTCCGGATGGAACTTTTGAGCAAGGTGCCATTACTATATCTCCAGAGAAACCTAAACCAACCTCTTCCTAAGATCCTTTATCAATGTAAATATTGAAATCATACATTATTCCGGACGCTCCAGCTCTCATAAAAATTTTAAACCCCCACTTGTGAGGTTTGTTTCTCAAATATTGCTTGATATTGCTTCTCCCCTTGAATAGCACTATCTGCTCATCAACAGATTGGTATTCTTCTGGGTTAACAACATTCATATTCGATGCTAATTCCTCCAAAAGGGGCCAAACTTTGAACAGTTTATCATACTCTTTATCAGAACTTGGTTTCTGATTCTGATTATTGTTTAGGTGAAAGTATTATGTATGTTGTTAGAATCTTCCCCTACTCATAACATCTGCAATGGGTGGATATCGACATTCTGTAGACCAATGCATTCTCATGTTTGCCATTTTCACTAAACCAGTCTGAAGCCAGATGCCGAGAAGTTGTTCAGATATTTACTTCTGTGATTTAATTGTGGGTATTTAATATATTTCCTTTTCTCAAGTGTTTCTTTTTTAATATATATGTTATTTTGTGCTTGTGAAAACTTGCTGCCAGTGTTCGCTCCCGAATTGACCATTTGTAGTTTTCTTTTTATTCTACAGGTAAAAGAAGAGATAACTTTAATGTATTATTATTTTGGTAATTTCACATAACCTACTGTTACTACAGTGTCATATATATGGATTAATTGAAATTTAGATTTGAGGATATATATATTTAAATCTTGCTGTATTTGCTTTATATATATATATATATATATATATATATATATATATATATATATATATATATATATATGTGTGTGTGTGTGTGTGTGTGTGTGTCTGTGTGTTTGTGTGTATAGTTTTCTTGTTCATCATCTCGTTAGTAAATTTTTCACTGGTATCTCTTTTAAAGGAGAAGAATATTTTGATCCTAGAAAGGCCTTGATTTATACGATATCTGCCTAAGACGGGTATCCAAAATAATAACGTGCCTTTATGTATGTAACTTATAAGCTATACTTATGATGCTAGGAAGTTTTGCTTATAATTAAATTATGTAACTAGTGGCAACGTTTTTTTTTTTTTTTTTTTTTTTTTTTTTTTTTTTGACATCCGGTGGGACGTTTATGATACATTGCGTAAAAAATTGTTTAGAAATCTCACCAGCTTGAGGCTTTTAGATATATATTTAGTTTCTGGGAATGCCCTTGATGTCTGTACTATGTATTAAACATGCCCTAGCGTGTACAGAAAGATAAGGTATCTTCAGATACTATATCCGGGTTGGGTTATGTTCGTATAGGGACGCCACCTAAATATGGATAAAATTGAAAGATTGTTTCTAATAATTCATAGGTTAGGAGAAATGTTACACAAATTAGCTAGGAAAGTGGATTCGGTAACTTCTGACGTCCCTGTTAATAAGGATCTCTCGGGATTTCATAGGCCAACGAGTGCTATCCATACTAGTATAACGTTTAATACTAGAGGCCATAGTGATCATACAAGTTCCATCTCCGTACTAATTCTTCTCTCTTCTACTGCTTTGAAAGTGTTAAACAGATTTGTAGAAAATCTTGCAATTTGTGATGTTAAGAAATTTTTACAAAACAGCACGAATTGACTGTTGGTTAATCATCATTAGACACATCGTAAAAGCAGTGACTTTCGATCACGTAGCGTAGTTCAGCCTCATGTACGAAATAGAATGGGCAATCTCCAAAAGGCCTAGTTTCTAATTTTAAGAGGTTTTTGATACTCAGCAGATTCGAACGTCAGACTGTGATGTACGAACCTTCCCTCCATTAGTTGGGAAAGGTGGTATATTTATTGAAGTCAATGTTTGTGACAAGAAATACTTTGAATATTTGGACAGTCTTCAAGTGTTAATTTTACAAGCACCGGAGTGCTACAGTATCTACTACAACATGATTTGAACTTAAAAATATGTGTTAAGAATATGTGGGACGTACTCCTACGAACTATCCTTTAGTGAACAATAAATATTGTTTCCTTCCCTTGGGAATTAACAAGCAAGAGTTAACTGTTTGTGCGTATATAAACAAAGATTGTAACAATGGTCGATATATTAATTTAGGAGTGTATTTTATTGAACTGACTGCTTTTTAATTGAAGGCTAAATAACGAAGCGTATTCTTCCTGATTTCATTTTCAGGATGACGTATATTACCAAACCTCTTTTTATGTGTTTGTGTTTAGGAACACAATGTCTGAAATATGGAAAATTGATGCCTTGACAAATTAGGCATGGAAATGTGTTTTAATCTTAGGGAATAGCTCGATGTCATACTAAAGTGTTCGACTAACACATGTTTCCTGCTGTAGTCAGGCTTTTAGTGTAACGATAATTATACGTCGAAACGACTTTGCATAAGACCCTAAGTAACGATTGTTTTCTTTACGATTTTGTAAGCAATCATAACGCAATACTAATTAGTTTATTTATTTTCACAGATACTTTCTTCAGGCATAATGTTAAGTAATATTTTTGTTTTAATATATTGGTGATTCGTTTCCCAGAAAAATGTCTCTTGTTGTATTTTTATGGAAAATAAATGTGTCAGTGTCAGTTTATGTGAGAGTTGTCAAAGTTTTTCTTAGCGCGGCTTCACTCTAGCTGCCTAGAGGGCATTACTGATCATGTAACTATACATTCTGGCCATGTTTCCAGGTGAGCAGTGCAGATTTCAGAAGGATCATACTCCTTTTCATAAGACCTATTTTGTGCTGCAATAGGTCAAGGAATACAGCGGTTAATTCAATTGCTACAATGGCTCACAAACTCATTCGACTTAACCGAATTTTACATTTTCGGAAGGTATATCATTAAATGTCAGATTCAAGTTCATAGCATAATTTACTAGGGCTAAGTGATTTTTGTGTTACTGATGTAGGGTGGAATATCTCCAGGTAACTACTAAAGCCTCACAGCTTCCATGCCGAAACTCATTACTGTTGTACTGCGAGCCAAAATTGGATATTCTAATTTATACGTATGTAGGTAATATTTTGTATGTTGAGCTAGTGTCCATCGTTCAGGCGGTTAAATATACGGTACAGTATATCAAAAGATGTGTATATTCAACAGTAATCTACTTTTTACGTTATTTTCCTGTTAAGGATGTAATAAATTCTCAAAGTTTTTTTTCTATTTTTTTATGATTATCATTTCGTCAAGGACAACATACTCTCGCATAGTAGACTAAGTTTACTGCCGGTTAGTGCCAACTTGTCATGTGCAAGACGTACTTGAAAGATTCTGACCCATGTACCAACATAGAGTAAAGAGTTACTACCGTATCGCGGTTTCTTCACGATACGAGATTGCGATTACTGTAACGGAAAAGTGGAGTACTGATAAGTGTGAAAATAATTTAGCAGGACATGATTGATCATATCACAAAAGTCCACAGGAACACTGATGCTCTTTTGGATGAAGACTGTAGACGAGAAAATTGCGCACCTTATTACTTCCTTATTGCTCTATATCATAATACCACTTGTGACTTGAGTAATTTATCACTTATCTACAATATACAGCCACAAACGAAACCAAAACAGAACAGACTTTTAATTCTGAAAACCATAATTGTTTTTCATTTTCTTTTTATTCCCACACCAACAATAAAAAGCATATGTCAATGATAATAATGAATGTCGAAGATATGAACCTTATTCTGCTGCTAACATTAAATAAGTAGAGTATTTAATGTTTCGTTTTTCACTGGTAATTGACGCCTTACCAGTAGGCGACACTGGAAAACCTTGTTAACTGTGGGATTTAAGTATACGTGCGATAGAAAATTCTGTGAATTCCTTGCTATTATATGCACCAGTTTGGAAGTCACTTCATTCCATAACAATTGTAGTCTGGCACAGCAGACACATTATAATCTACATACAGCGATTGTGCTTACATTACTTCACGGTACCTTCTGTCTGATGATCTGTTACTGTCCTACAGTCAGCAGGAAGTTCAAGTCTTCCTTAAATATTATTCAGTACATTGGGACTTGAGAAAACCCTAGCAGCATAAGAATATTGCTTCCCGTGGGATGAACATAATTTGGTAAGAAGAAAGGTGAGTGAAACTTCATATTTAATAGATACTGTTTGGATCACTTCATCCATCCAGTGTCGTGAAAAGAATTAAAAAAAATATATAGAAAATTAGAAGGACAAAATTACTGTTTAGAAATGCATAAAAGGGAACCAATGAATTAACTTGTATCAACCCAAATGCGTGAGTGCCTCACACCGACTGATAGGACCAGAAAACCTAAAGGCAATACAATTACAGAAAACCTAAAGGCAGAATACAATTATCTGCAGTAAGCTCAACACTGACTTAATCAGCCAAGAGCAGAGCCGTAGCTAAGGGGGGGCCAGCGGTGCGCCCGCCCCGGGCGCTGACAACAAGGGGGCGCCGAACGAGCAAGGAGAAAGAAAAAGTTGTGTTGGACATGAATAAAAGACGAGTCGCCCCCAGAAAGTATTGGCGCCCTATTAGATCAATATTGCTGTTGGTTATCAATGAAATACGTAGATTTCTTAAAAATTTTCTTGCTCGCTTCGCTCGCAATCCAAGAGTTTAAATAAGTCACAACAATTTTTTACTTATTACTTAAAAGTTATAGATGATTTCTTAATGACATGTGGTATACAAGGTGCCGACTAATGACTTATAGTGTACGCAGGAGCATTTTCAAACTCAGAAACGAGCAAAGTCGTGTTCGGCGTTTTGACAGTGATGAGTTTGCTTAGTTCAAAACGTTTTTCTACCCCTGGGGGCTCAGTGGTAGAGCGTTCACCTCTGGTACTTGGGGTCCCTGATTCGATCCCAGCCCCGCCAAGTGAACTTTGTGGTGGACAAACACCGCGTGCGTGTGTTTTCTCGGGGTTCTCCCGTTTCCTCCCACTTTCTTCATTCCACCATTTCATTCGTTACTCATCATCACCGTCTCCTTTAGCCTAACCGGCATAACCGTGGGAAGTATAAATCAAAGATTTCATTTCATTTTTTTTCCTATCCAATCCGATTAATCACGACGCACAGTGGAGCCAAAGCACTGAATTCTTGGCAAAAATAAGAATTCGCAATATGAAGCAGAAAATTGAAAGAAAACCAATTAGTTTGGTGTGTGCAGTGGCTGCAATAATGTTATTTCGACATTATTTTATCGAAAACATAGTGTTACATCATAAAAGGAAATATTCCTTATATTCGCGCCTAAATAATATAACAGATTATATGATTGGCATAAACAAACGCGTGGGGAATATGCTTTGATTTGGCAACTGACGATTGACTTACATTCTTACGCATGAAAGGAAAAAGTGTACTTATTCTTTGTACAACTGAAGAGTAATAAAATTGAAGAAAAGTTCTTGCTTCTCAAAATTATTTCCAAGTTGTGGAGGATTCGTTATGACAATGAAGATGCAAGGACGCTTCAATACATAAAAAATATCATCACAAGTTCTCGATATATTATCAGATGTATTAAACATATTATGATTTACAAGCATCAATAACCTGTTCAGCTTGTTTCATATATTGCATCGTGCATTACGTGGGCTAATTTCAGGGCTTGATTGGAACACTCTGAGCTGGAGCGAGCGGAGGCTCATTACCGTTGACTCCAGTGTCACTTCTGTGCACGCATCGCATCACAAATAAACGCAATACTGAATTGATCAACACCATTTTAAATATGGTTCTACCTTATGGCCCATAGATTGTTTGGCAAACATTGACGTTTCAAAATATCGCCACCATTAATCACACATGTTTGTCTAGAGTTTAGTTCTGTTGGCGAATGCCAGAGAAGTATGATTGGATGTTGGTAACAAGATGGGTCCTAGGGGGCGAAGCACCAAGTAGGTTTGGCGGCAAAATTCCCAGAATCGATCTATATTCAACTTTGTCACTGCGTGCATGGGGATCACACGTCTAATAATCTAACACTTGCTCTCACATTCATCCCACCTCAATTCAAAAGCAGCATTGCATCCAAAATGCGGTTTTCCTCAAACATTTTCATGCGCTATATTTCCCAAAATTGCAAATATGTGCAGGTTTTCACTTTGCATACAGTAAGAACAATGTTTCTTCTACGATATATTAAAAAAATCACAGACATAACATTATTATGGCATATTTTATACTAAAATGCCATTCTATCGTTTGACCACAGTTTATATGCTTTCAGTACCACAGCATTTTCCAAATATGATATTAAGTAGGGGATTACCATAGAAATATGATACTGATATTAACATCATTCCAAATATGATTATTGATTACACATTACCTCAACATTCTAAATGTACAAAACGATACATACATGTCGGTCGGGTCACCATGTTTACCAGTCACGGAATATCTACACGCAATGTAGGAATAGTCACATTCAAAGTCAATTTCCTATCTTCTGTCACTAAGCAGCACCTTTCCTGCTTCGGTGGATAACCACATTTACACGTCCCATGAATTCATTGTAAATAGCTATCACTTCTTTTCCTGCACACTATCTTATGTGTACATTATTAAGGTTTCATTATAGCAAATTATATCAAGCAATCTTTTACTTCATTCTTCGAGATTTTGCTAAGAATTGCCTGGTTTGGCCCCACTGTGCGATGTTGAGAATGAAGGTATGAAAGTGAGAAGAGTAAAGAGACACATTCAAGCTGCTGTTTGCGCGGGAATATTAAAAATAAAAGTAAACGAGGAAAACAATAACATTTTCAAACTTCAAGCAGTTGTAGAATAAGGGCTTAAGGGATCAGAACTTAGCCCGACGAAGTTCGACTTTTTACACACACTAATCACTACCAATGATTTATTTTAAAATTCCATTGACATATCAAATGCTTCCAATTTGGAGGAATTTATTGAGGTAATTTTTCATCAACTTTTTATATCGGCACCATATTATTTTGTGTATGCGTGTCTAGTTGTGTGATGTTTTTATCTATCTACATACATACAAAACATAAATACACACATTCTTCATATATGTACGTGTTAGCGTATTTTAATATGTTAATTAATAATAAGTACCTTAAATTCGGAACTCTCATTCATTAAGAAATTAAGTAATTACTATAATTTCAGACATATGTAGTAGCCAAAGTATATTTTGGATTTTAAGTACAAACATTGAACATATTCTTCACCTCCATCGATCAATATTTAGAAATTCACAAAGAAGGATCCTTCTGAATTTCCATTACATTTCACAAAATATTTTTTACCGTTAAGAGATCGAAATTAACATACTATTGATGTGGTCACATACAGAATAAAATTTAAAAATTTACAATTATTACTGGAAATTAATATTGTCACCCATTTGGAACAATTTAAAAGCACATAGTTTTTAATGTATTAAAATTTCATTTCTTATCAATAGTATGAAATGTTGTAAATAGTAGTAACTTTCCATAACTGTGCTCCTCGCGAATTTGTATACAACCAAAGGTAGTTTTGTCAAGTTTAACAAAAAGTCCAAAATAAGACTCTCGAAAACAGCTCTTATTTGGAAAAGGATACATAATGATCGTTTTTGGTTGTTGTAATGGTCTTTCCAAGAAGATTAATAAAAATTCAGCGTAACAACAAAAGCTGCTTTTCTTATATATATATATATATATATATATATATATATATATATATATATATATATATATACTAGCAGCGTTCACCCCGCTTCGCTGCGGTCACCCCGGAACGCAATAAACTTTGTTACTTAGATAATTTTTACTTTTTCGCTTTCAAGTGATATGATAAAAACCATAGAAGATTGCAGTAAATCTTAACATTATATCGCCTGTCATTTATGTTAACCCGCCCCGCTTCGCTGCGGTCATCCCGGTGCTGGCATATTGTAAAAGTGTCTGTAAAAATAAGCAAATCAATTAAAAAATTTTAAACAGAAGATTCAAGCTATTTTCCGCTGTATATCGCCTGTCATTTATGTTAACCCGCCGAGTGACACGGTCATGCGGGTTGCATATAAATACGTTTATTTTTACCTATGATGAACTAATAACAAAGGATTTGTACGTTATGGACACTTGAATGGTCAATTATCTCAAGACACTGGTAATTAAAAATTAAAGTGATATGATAAAAACCATCTAGGGTCCAAATCCTAATAACCCCCCAAAAATGAAAGAAATTGGTTCAGCCGTATTAGCGTGATGAGCGGACAAAGGATTTTGTACGTTCTCTTTTATATATATATATATATATATATATATATATATATATATATATATATATATATATATATATATATATATATATTGCTAAAGTGAGTGTAGGGGCGCTGAATTCTACTTCGCCCCGGGCGCAGAAATCTCTAGCTACGGCTCTGGCCAAGAGTGTCATATATGAAGAGAGACAGCTATTAACACAATCCAAATATGTTGCAAATAATTATTGACTGTCTTGCGTTGCGTGAGAGTATTTAATATTTAATACGCCATCGAACGAGGACTTCTATCAATTGTACAAGTGTTGGATGCGCAAAATCTGTACCCTATGCCCTGGGAACTGCTGAGAAGAACTATTTCATAACTATTACGTGTATCTCCTCTATCCGAATTCGCTAGGGCCATAGAAAGCAATTGACACTGCTAATCGTAGTGGGATTTTGAAATGATGATTTAGTGTAACTACATCAAATCTACACCCTTGGGCTTTCTTAAGATATTTTGTTCTGCATAGTTGTTTTACGTGTATCCTCCATACCCAAAATCGCTTAAGATTTCTCCTCTTGAAACAATAGATTGATTTTTCTCGGGTTTCGAAATGTATATTCTGCGTAACAAAATATATCAAATCCATATCATGGAGCTTGGGCAAAGAACTTATACATCTTTTGTGTTTCATTATATGTAAACAAATTGTGTACAGATTTACAAAAGAGGCCTTGTAGTTTTCACAAGTGTGTTTGAAGAGAAAATATCTGAGCAAATGGTTTTATACGGACTTTTGAAAACATAAAAAATTGTCTACCTGCTTATCTTCTCAAAAACGACGAAATTTAAGGCCCATTAACATAGAGTTATGTAAGAAATATACCGGAAAATGTGCAATACCATTTGCATGAGTTCTTTCTTTATATCAGTTCTAAGGTATGAAAAGCAAGTACAAGGCTTGCAGACTGTTTCAAAGTTCCTATAATCTCTTTGAATGTACAACAAAAGGTATGTCTTTTAAAATCAGTACAATAGTTTCATTTAATATATTCATTAGAAGATTATTTACACGAAAGATCTATCTGAAAACTATTTAGACTTGACCTATTATGCGAGCTATTTAACCATGTAATATGATGTTTTGCAAATACATATATGTAACTTCATCTATCGGAGGAGATATATAAGAAAAATATCCCGGGGAGCATGCTTAAGCAAATTGATCTGAGTTAGGAACGAAACGGGTAAGTAAGTGTAATATGTGGTTCGTTGGACGAGTGTTCTAATAATGGTTAATCAGCTTGTCAGGAAAAGAAATTCATTTGGATTTTCTCGGTCTTCGAGTATTTGGAAACATCCAACAGCTTTTAGCATTTGGCAATTTTTAGCCAAGACGAACATCGCTGTCCAGGACCAACCCCACCATTTATAAGATTTTGTCCTGTCGGAGGTTTTACTATTCCACAAAACGAAGAAGATCACCAAGGTTATATAATTGGAAATTGTGGAAAACATTTGAAAAAAAAATTTAGAACGAAAATTCGTAACATGTAAATAGAATCTTTCCAGTAGTCGATATGGAACTGGCAGGACGGATGGAAAGCTGTAATAGAGTGAAGGGGAATTAGTTTGAAAAGGAAATCAAGTAGTTTGCAATTTCACTAGTTTCGCAAAGAAAAATATCACCAGTGAAATCATTCCAGTTATTTTTGAGACGCCTAATATTCAATGATTTTGGAGTATTGAGGAATAATTGCAAAACTATAGTATCACAAAACATATTCATGTAATTGAAATAATGAGTTGAGTTTATTTTGAGTTTAACGCTCCTTTCAGCAGCGAGATGCTCTCTACTAATTAATGTAAAATTCGAGTTCCTGGCGAGAATAATTGATACAATTAAATTGTAAATAGAATTTAATATTATTGTTATTGACTGCGATTCTCCTATTATCTAAATGTTTATATTTTCTTTATTTTCCTTTTAAAAAACTATACAACTCACCAACTTCTATATTAAATCTTCGTCATATTACAAGGTAATGTTTCTAGGTACATTGCAAGTAAAATTTCAGATAGACAGCGACGAAAAAAGGTAGAAATACGAAATGGAGCAAGCATTGCAAGTAACAAAAGTCAGGGTAGACCAATAGACGGGAAATAAAATTGTGACGATAATGAAGTAACGAATGTTTGTAGTACAATATTATATAAGTTATAAGTCGTGATGAAGTTGGTTAGAAGTTGAATTTAATGTGGATAACCATGAAATGTTACTCTAATAATTAGCTTCTAACAATTAAAAATATATATTACAAGTAAATAACCTTCGTGTTTGAATCATTTTTGATTATAAATAAGACGTTATTAATAATCATGTTTGAACCAATGGGAAGTATTTACGGGTTAACAGAAAATAAGTAAGATATAGATTTAAACATTTTATTGACTTGAATATTAGTATTAATATACTTATACCATATTTACAGAGAGCTAATTCCATAACGAGAAATACCACTTTACTTTTCAGCAATATACCTTATAATTCCATTTGTGTCCAAAATTTAGTAATTAATATGTGTAACTCTCAAGCTAAATAAGCCAGTTAGAAAAGGAAAACATGTCTCTGGTTTTATCTAACCTAATAATCGTCCAAGCATGGAGTAACAAAAATGTCAACACACCTGTTAGGATTGAATTTTCCTGTTCCATTTCCTGTAAAAAGTAGTCCATCAAGTCTCTCAAGCTATCATTGTTGTAAGTTCCTTTGTGATTTTCAAACACATTCTGGAATAGGAAATTAATACAAACTTTATTTGCATTAAACAGTTTCGTACAGTGTTTGATTATAAATAATAATAATAATAATAATAATAATAATAATAATAATAATAATAATAATAATAATAATAATAATAATAATACTTCGTGTGCACTTCATGAAGGAATTCCTTTTTTGATGGTGTGATATTTTCTTAATGATAAGTGGAACCGGAAGTTGTAGTATTTTTACATCACTTCTAATTTTCGTAGAGAGATTAGAATATTGTATATAATTGGGAATCCTAATCAATTGCAGTAAACCGTTTTTCGCTATCTGGTACGTTTTTCTCTATAACGATCAACGGTAAAACAAGACATTTATCGTTTATGCTCTACGAAGTGCGATATTGAAACTATAAATCGTACTTGATACCCCATCCAACCACGAACAATAACATCAGGGCATCCATAAATCTGTCCCGCAGTAGCTCAACAAGAACGATAAAATGAAAGCATTTGGACTGTTGGGTACCGAACGAAATGATGCCAGAAAACAAGGATTGTCATCTGGAAATGTGTAGTTCTCTCAGTAGAATAAGATACCGGGGAGCATTCTTGTATCCAATAATCACTTTTGATTTTTTAGTGAATCATCTAGTGCACTAGTAAATGGCCAGGACTGTGGTCCATGTCCAGAATTGTTTGTAAATTTCACATAAACTACCCTTCACCACCGAAGGTGTTTTCTGGTATGGCCGTCAATGATGGACGTGATTATTCGTATCTTTTTCCGTCGAAGAGAAACAATTATTGTGTAAACAATTAGATTGCAGAACTCCATGAAATGCACCACAAATGTGTCCACGGACATCCAGAAGTTATTAACAGGCATTATTTCCTTACTCAAATTGAGAAAACTGACTAACAAATATGTCCATAATTTGGTACAGAATGTAATACAAGAATCGTTTATTTTAGAAACCCGTTAAATGCACTTTTTGAAACAAGAGAAAACGAAATAAACATTATATCTGTGATAATAACAAATTTAAGCGTTCCGCAAAATGGGGAGTATTATTAATTAATTTGCTAGATAATTGGATGTTACTTCCAAGTAGATTATATTAGTTATTCTGTAAGTAATAACAATTTATATGAAAAAATCAGTTAACGGGTTTCAGCAATAAAACTAATTGTTTCGGCTGAAATCGTGAAGTTTGCAAGCGTAATAATATTTGTTATTGTATTATGTTTTAAAAATTAAAAAAAATATTAACTATTCATATGTATTTGAGTATCAAATGAACTGTCGTAATATGATTAGGAGACTATCATACCTGTACTAAAACGGTAATCACATTAGTCCTACAAAACATGCTTAATTCTAAACAAATAAGTTAGTCGACCTCACAACTGGATTCTGAGAATCTCCATAGATTTGTAGAAACTCATTTTTTCAAATTGCAGTAAGAACTCGGTTGATTCTTACTAGGAATACGCACGAGACAAGATTTGTGGTTGTCTCGTCTCGAAAATGTACTGTAAAATTGATGTCTGGACTCGAAAAATGTATATTTTTCTATTGGCAGAGCCGTGTCTCGGCTCAAATGTTGTCAGGAAAATCCTGTCTCGACTCGTCTCATGCGTATTCCTAATTATTACTTTGTACTTAAAACTTGTGTTTTTTTTAAATAAATGTGACGTTTCACTGGCACCGGCATCACCTTTGTTTCTTTTCACCCTGTGTTTGACTTTTTACTTCCCTACCTATTTTTCAAATATGTATCTTGCATGTTTCTTGTATCTCATCCATAGAAATATTTCCCAAATCTTATGTTCCATCGTTAATGTAAAAACTGCATTTACCTGAACAATGGCACAAAATGTCATCCGGAATATATCTCCTTGCCATCATATTGTCTTTATAGTTTTCGTATTTTTCCCTCTTGACTCTTGCTTTTCGTATAACATTTTCTTGGTATTTGTCTTCGTTGGAGACACTACGTTTCCTTTTTGCTGGAAATTCACTGACAGAACTATTACTAGGCATTGCAACCAAATAACGGGAAAATCTATGCATCGGGTACTATAACAGCCAGTGATGTATTGCTAGAATTTGGTGCGCATATGCTCAACCGTTTTCGAAAATATAGCACATACGTACCCCGTATACGCTCGTTCTTTCGTAAATTCGAGCTGAGTATACGATGGGCTATAAGATAATTGAGTGGGTATACACCATATACTCCCGTATATGCCCCATTACATCCCTGATAACAACACTAATTGAAGCAGCACACAACACTTTACAATGATGACAGTTGGGAAAAACCCACAAAGGAAGTGCACTGAAACGAAACCACAAAGAGAGTCGCTAGCAGTGCAGTGTTGTCAAGATAGGTGAACATTAGATTTACTGCAGAAACAGGTTGTGTGATATCACTTCTGTACTAAACACAATGTTCGGTTTTAACAATAACCAATTTGACGCCATGGCAGGCGACTGATTTAATAAGTAAAGTGTGTGTTTAGACTATCAGTAACTTATTCCGTACAAAAGTACAAAGAATGACGGATTTCTGAAATAAACTATTCAAATGTGGACTTAAATTTAGTTCATGAACACAACAAAGAATGTGTTGTTGTTTACGTTAGAAACTATTTAAATTAATTATCGTTACCTTGATATAATCACCGAAGAATTTCTTTATCTTAATTTGAGCGGTATAATTTGTATATCCTGGTAGAACATATCGAAGCAATGGAAATGCATTTAGTATTAGTCCTGATTTCATTGTTACTGATTCACATTCTTCGACTTGATGGATCATTTCTAGTAAATTGGGGTCACTGTAACTGAAAATATGACCTGCAATAAATCTCCACAGACAATTGATAACAGGTATATGGAATATATGATCCATTGCAACTCCTTTGGATCCAGATTCCATACTTCTCTGTTGCAACATTCTTATTAAACGTGATCCTTCATCAGCAACCATTGATTCCATGGTATCCTTTCCAAATCCAAGTGTTCGAAATATTTTAAAGACTAATCGCTTACGTTCCAGCCATATTTGTCAACTTCGAAACATAAAACCTGAAATAAATATACTATATCTTACAATTAAAAGCCATTTGTAGATTACCATAGCGATAAATTTAATTTTCTAAATGCTTTTCAATTAATGATATCGTAATGTGAAATTGTAACCCAAGAAGGTAATATAGGTTATAATCATTATACTTTCTTTTAATTTCTATGAAGCTTTTAATCTTTACGATATTCGCATTTCAAGTAAAATTAATTAGCTTTTATATAGTATTAAAAGTCAATAGTTATATAAAGTGTGTTAATAATTTAACTTTAAAGTGTGTTACATGCGATCACTCTTTATTTTATCATCCGAATCAACTTATGTGAATAACTACTGTTCATTACTTTAATATTCTGACTTTTGTGGTTTCCTGATGTTATGGTTCACGATGCACATTGAATTGTAATGCAGAGAAAATAGAGGACCAGGGATGTGAATGAGATGTATAGGCTCTAATGTATATTTTTTTTTCAAATTTAAAAATTATAATTTTTGTATTGTAATTTTGTTTTAAAAAACTGAAATACATGTGAAATTATAATGTATTAAAATAACTCATTTGCGGGTTGAATAGTAAATAAAGTTTTCTTGTGTAACATTACGTCAGCTACCAAGTGATGTAATCATATGCGCGTCCTTGAGGCGTTCGTAAGCTTTGCTTTTGTCAGTTGCAAGGAAGAAATAGTGTGGTTAATATTTTAGCGATCACGATTGACTTGACTATGACCGTAATTGCCTATATATGTGACTCACAGTTGCTATTATATTAGCTCAGCATAGGTGTAGCACGGTCTCAGATTCCGGCTAGTATTCATTTGTTTATTTTTCTCGAACAGTTGACGAGTGTAGAAATTCATAATACCTTTCTCTCTCGTAACGTGCTTTAATGTCATATGAGTTTGTGTCAGTGAGTTTCTGATTATCGTTGCGACTGAACATCAGTATAAGGTCTCTGGTAGACTACATTACGTTTATTTGGTCATATTCCCAGTTGAAATATTCACAGGATCTGTGGAAGGAAAATTAAAATATATATATATATATATATATATATATATATATATATATATATATATATATATATATATATATATATTTGCATATAATGTTCATAAGAATATGTATCATTAGAGGAAGGTGAGAAAATAATGCAAACAATATTAGTTTCATTGGTATTATATTGTTTCGTGCCATCATCCAAAATCTGATGCTTTCCGCGGTATATTTCACTTACAGCTCAAAAAGTAGTTTTACGGTCCTTTATTGAAATGTTTATAGTTGTACATTGATCAAGGTGATGGTAATGTAATATAACCTTATTTAGCTTTAATAATGAGAATGAAATTCATAGCAGAACGAAATTTAAAAAAAAGAACAGTCTCTGAGACCAGCCACACTAAATGTGTTCCAGAAATACACCGCTATTACGAAAGGATAAGCGTCCGATTTGTTCCTTTGACTTCACCATTTAATGCTTCAATTTCGTCTCTTTTTCCATCGAGTTGAATGAGAAAAACATCGGTATTCCTGAAACGAGAATTCTTCTCAGTGAAATCTACAATGGTTATTAAAATTTTCCAATTTTGTCTTCTTTTGCTGTTTGGTTCGATTTCCCTACTTTTAAAGTAATTTCTGGTTTCTGTATTAAGCTGCAGTCAGTGAGGGAGTGGCGATTGAGCATGCTAAACTGTTAAAGTAATAAGAGCATTACTATTAGTGGAAATATTTAGACAACCCTTTTGCTATTTGAGTGTTTTCTTTAACTACGTTCTCCTGCAATATGACTAAGAATATTTTATTAGTTAAAATGTTTTTATTTTCATTTAATTCTATCAGAAAGTAACGAAGATTAATTTATGATTTATACAGATCGATATATAGCCCTGATGGGGTAGTTGGTAAGGCATCTACATACAAACTGAGCGGATCAATGGAATCCCTGTTGCGCACAGGAAGTTTTCTTCATACCCCGTTTTATTGCGGGTCTTACTTTGATGTGTGCGTAAATTATTTCTTTCGCTTCACTGTCCTTATTTGAGAATGGGAACTGATTACGCTGAACGTGAATATGCGTAAATCAAAGGAACTAATACATGTAAATAAGGTTCTTATTATTATATAAAACAAAGAAGTATTTATTCCGTATATTGGACAACACAATACAGTAACTAAACAACATGATAATCACTAACGCTTGCTGGATTTTTTCCAGTGGGCTGGTGGGGGTGAGAAAAAGTCCGATATGAAATTTTTCTATTTATTGCCCTACGGGGTGTATATTAGGTTAAAAGTCATAACATATATCCTTGATAGGTATATATCTTACTTTTCGGTATCGCCGCTGTATCCTATTAGTTACAACATTCATCTCCTGACATGATGTTAAAAGAAGAGAAAGAATGAGATATGATCAGTGTCGTAACTAATTTTACTGCGCGCTGGATCAATCGATCATCAATTTACTCATACCCGCCCCATGTCCCACTCATTTCAACTGCTGTGTTATATGTATGTTATACATATATATATATATATATATATATATATATATATATATATATATATATATATATATATATAAGGGACAAAAGGGCGAGGACAGAAAAGCCCAAGTTAAAACAACCCAGCGAGCGTCAAATGAGAAAGGTCAAAAGGGGCCCCGCTACAATAGGGCTTGAGTCGAAACGGCTCCGTGTGAGAAGGGACCGGTGCTAAAAGATTCTCGCGACAAAAGTGTCCGACTCAAAACGTCCCCACGACAAAAAGGCCCGAGGAAAGCATGCCCCCGTTACAATGGACCGAGTCAACAGAACCTGCGTCAGAAATGTCCGAGTCAAAACGGCCCCGTTCAGAAGGGCCCGAGTCAAAAACGGGCTCGAGTCAGAAAAGCCCGGGTCAAAAGGGTTAGCCAAGAAAAGTGCGCTGTGTCAAAAGGGCCCCGCCTCAAAAGGTTCCAGGTCAAAAGGGCACCGGACGAAAAAGCACAATATCAAAAGGGCCCGCGTTAAAAGGGCTCCGCGTCATAAAAGCCCTGCTTCAAAAGGGCCCAGTAAATACGGTTCCACTGATAAAAGCCTGAGATCAATGGAAATCGGGCATACACAAAAGAAAAGTCGGCCCTTAGTAAGTTGAAGCGTTTGTGTAAAAAAAGGAAAAATATCCGTGGTTCTCAGTAACAAATAGGAAATTTGAATAACGATGTTTCTCTTCATTGGATGCTGATTGTTATGCAACAATCGCCATCGTTCAAATCGTTCTCCATGAAAGTTTGTTTGCACTCCCGTCTTTCTGACTTTGTATTCTCGTGATACAGCCCAATTAAACTTTATCTATTGTTGACTTTCCCCTAACTTCTAAAATTTCATTTCTACCCTTGGATCAAAGTATAGTATGAAAAATATTATACGGAAAATATTAATTTTATTTTTCTGTGAGAAAACTCATGTGGATCTGTATACAGGGTCAGTCAAAATATTGGAACAAAAATAATAACGACATGCGTGGGCGGAGGACGAATAAACATTACAATTGATATTATTGCAAAAAAACTGCATTTATTTGGAGTATGATAACCATGGAAACTGTCTTGAATTCCGCCATATTGCATATCACACAATATTGTTTTAAATGTAAAATATTATGATTTTGCACTTCAAAATAGGGTTGAATATTCCCACAAAGAAGAATGTGAACTCATTTTTGACATCTTATGTTTGAGACAGTGTGTGCTATGTTTTACATATTTGTATAATAGAAAAATTATCGTGACCGGACAGTAACGCATTCACCAAGAAAAAGCAAATGTTAGAATTTGTTTTTGATGTAGAAACTGCGTTAAACCATTTAGTGTAAATTATTTCAGCCATCTTGAATTCGCATGTTGTACACCACATAATATTTGTAAATAGGAAGAGATATGCGTGTCACATAAAATTGATTCTAGAATCTTCCTGCAAAGGATAATTTAAATTCATTTTTGACAGACCTTCATTAATTTTACGGATAGAATGTGCTAAGTTTGACTTTTTTCTATTAAAAAAGTGTATCTGGACAGGCAAGTAATAAAGAGAGAGTTCGTTGGGCTCTTCTCGTTTTTGTTCTTATGCTTACATTTGTAAAATATGGTAGAGTGAGTTGCCACGTATATTAATAGTAAGTGTAATATCTTTTAACTTTTTAACTAGTAAGCATATTTACTATTGTTACTTTAAAGATATAAAGCTATAGGGTACTCTTAATGTGCAATGTTACGAATATTCAGTAGAGGTATAATGATCGTGTGTTTGCTATTAATTACTAGCTGTATTAACTTCGATGGAGAACATATTCTTTCTGTCATCTGGTCTCTACATACAACTTGGATCACTTGGAGCTATATCAGGACGAATCTTCGCTAAATTATGGACTAAACTTTGACAATACTTACTTAAAAAGTAAAAGCTATCCACAACGACCGAATGACTTGCAAGATTTTCCTATCTATCACCCCTGGGTTACCCTGTATAGGGGTGCATTATGGACAACGTGCGTCATACCAAACCACACACCCTGAATGACTTATAGATAGTCTTGTGAAAGAAAGAAGCTTTCTTTGTGATATGCTACAGCATGCACTTTCCGTTTTTTACGACCAAGTGCCCTATTGTCAAACAATCGACTAATGCAGATAAATGTAAGTCAGTACAGTTCTTTCTCTATAAAATGCAGTACAGTTTTTCTCTATAATATGTATGGAGTAGGAAAAAGTATCGGGCCAATCCAGTAATAATGTGCGGTATGAAATTGAATGTTCCAAGTGGGTGTTGCTGCAAAAACTGCACTGAGTGGAGATGTGGACATTGTGGTAGCAAACATTGATTTCGACACTTTGGATATCATACAGCATTCTTTAAATGGAAAGGATATGTGACACATTACTATTGGCTAGGGTGTATCGTGAACCGAGAACCTGAACTCAGTTTTCAGCTATCGTTAATTCTTTACGGGCTAGAGTGTGCTACGATTGCCATTAAAATTCAAATGCATCTGAAAGTTTACTATATTCCTGTGGGTAGCTGTATACTACGGTGGGCCGAAAAAAACTCATTTTTTCTTTCGAAGTTGTAACAGCGCGGAAAAGTTGCGAATTATATAGACAAAGATAAATAAAAAAATATCAAAATCGGTTGACATCTTCCAGTCGCGCATAGACCCTAAAGTTTGACAAAATATTAAAAAAAAATCATTTTGCGATTATTTTTTAAAATTCCCAGCGGGAGCACAGTGGATTCGGATCTCACGTTAATCCGTAGCTACATATCTCATATAACTTTGCTATTGAAGGGATGCTAAACTCAAATCTGATCCAATAATAGAGAGATATAGAAGTAAGTAAGCGCTCTATGAGTAAGTCACCGTGCCCCTACTTTGGAGGAAACACTATGATTCTGACAGACGTATCGGCTTTGTAAATATTGTGTTTGATAAACCGACATACAAGAAGTACACACGATCAGAATGTGGAATTAGAGTTTCGTTCGTACTGAAACGGTACGTAAGTTTTTCTGAGTTATTCTTAACTGGTCGCCCGTGTCTCTCAGGGATTGGGAGGGGCGGTAACTCAGTGGTAAAAAGCTTCCCTCTCGTACGTGGGATCCCTGGTCCATTCCCCAGACAAGTAATTTTGTGTTGGAAGTCATCATATTGTGTGTGTTTTTTTTCGGAATACTTCAAATTTCCTCCCACATTCTCATCCTACCATATCATCATTCACTTGCTTTAATGAGTTGTCTCCCTTAGCCTAAAGAACATAATTGTGAATCGTTAAACTGAAATATTAATTTCATATTTCATGGGTTGCCTACAGTTTGTCCATGGGTCACGATTAAGATAGATTTTAATACGCTGTAATATTGTTCTATTATTTGTAAGGAAGAAGGAGTCTATGGGTCTCATAATTTTCGAATGTCTGAGAATTAGATTTTTAGGCTGATTGTAAGAAATGCTAAAGGTACAGACTAAATTCAATTGGTTAGTCTTTTATCATTATTACTCTTTGTACAATTTCTTTTGATGGAGGAACGAGGAAAATAGTTCTAAAATGACTGAGTAAAGAGGCTCAGAGCATGGTAAAAAAAACATAGTGGCAGGATAGTACAAGTTACTTCATTTCATATTCGATAAGGTCTATATATTAATATGTGAGGATATGTATTTGAACACACTTTATATTAGTGTATTTCACACTACTATTTAGCAGGCATTTCTGTCATTTATTCAATACCTACGCAGTCAACAAAAATAGTAAACTAAATTGCATCGATTGCTTCTGGGTCTGTAACTATTTCTTAATCTAGAAAATATTCAGTGAAGAGTATTTTAAGTTCGGATAAATTGATACAGGAACTAACTGCAGTATTCTTAACTGTGACGACGCCAATTTTAATTAATCAGGTGGGAGTAAGCGGTAGGACAGGAAAAGTCAGGGGACTGCAAAATTTTGTATGCGAAAAGTGTAATTTTATATTATTTCACCTATATCGTAATACGTTTTGCCTGCAGCAGGCAGGCGTCATCACATGGAGGGACATTCGTCCTGCTATTTCTCTCTGGTGTTGTCACTGATTCTTAACTTTTACTCAATTCGGGGTATTAAAAACCCGTGTTAGGGCATGAAAAGTGGAAGGGCATCGCGAACGAAACATGTGTAAAATATTTCTACTAGGAAAACTAATAAGAGTAAGACGGACAAGGACAGGCTACATACTGTTTGTAATAAACTTAGAATTCGTATGATATTAGTGAATTAGTTCAGGAATGTAACACATAAGGGATACTTTCTAAAATTAAAAAATAAAAGAAAAAGAGGAAAGGAAGAAAGATGAGAGAGAGATTAAAGCAAAGGACTGGTTATAAAATACAAAGCATTCTTAATAATTACACTTACAAAAGCTGTGCTCCCCTGCAAAACACATATGTCAGTATTTTCCAAAAATGATAAGTTATACACTCATAAAATATGTCTATGAGAAGGACAGTTTCCCCTTGGAAAATCTATTCTGCTCTGAGGCAAATTAGATTAATCAAACATGTGCATCTCTTCCTTTCAGGAATTCTAACAGCGTTCTCCTGACTTGGACAATGTAGCAAGAATTTTGCTCGTTGACTTCATGCACTTGATTCTTGTCAGTTTTCCTCAGCCAACTTTTCATAAAATATCCCAGCAATTTTTCAGTTTCTTTGGGGAACATTATTGCGCCTCGTCTCCACCACACCAAACCGCACATTAATGAGATCTACGATTAAAAACTTTTCCTTTTGCTACACTCTGATCCTACATTTTGTTCTCGAGTTATGACTGTTTCTACATTTTCCGGCAGATTTTGGGTTGGTCATGGCGCCGAAAGGAAGCATGTGTGCACCCAGGTTGGCGTCTGCTTTTTGTCCTATCTGAGTGTCAGGAATTAGCTCAGAAACATTGCCGATATTGTTTTGAAACTCCCTGTGTATTTAATGAATTGGGGGGGAAGATATATGAAAGTAGTCGATTCTCTCTTTTAGTAATTGTTCTAAACATGGCTGTGACTTCCTTTCCGAGTGTACATGGTTGGAAGTTAAAAGAATAGAAAACGGGATTTCCAGTATTGATTGAAATATACCGAAACTAAGTTATTGATTTTCCTATGTACAAAAGATTTATACATAGAGTATTTCTTCTCTGAAATGTGCGTATGATTTGGCAATTTCTTAGTGTTGGTGCTTAAGATCCTAGTACAATAACTCCGTCTTTAGTGCAGAAATTGTCTCCTTGCATCTTAGCACCAATTTAGACAAGATGGGAATTCACCTCTTGCCTAAAATGGCTGACAGTCTTATCTTGGAGACATCGTGACTGACAAATCGTTAGGCGAGATAGGAGGATACCCGTCGCAGGCATTACTCCCTTACCACTCCCTCAAATAGTCACTGTTTTGCAGGGGCGTAATCAAAAATTTATTTGAGGGATGGAAAGTTTTTAGGGGTAAATTTCTCAGGTGGTAATTTATATGTATGCTAAATTCTTTTGAAATTCTTCCAGACGTCAATCAACTGTACGTTTTTTTTTGAATCAAAACTTTCTAAATATGTGTACATATCTTCACCGGAAAGCAGAAAGGTGCTAAGCGCCAAACTACAAATTTCTCAGGAGAGCATAAAAACAAATGAAATACTAATTAATTCCGATTCTTTCACTCTTCTATAGAATTCAGTTTTCACTGCAGACCTTTCATATTATATACTGCCACTTGTCTCCTTTCTGCGAGCATTAAATATGAAATGGGAAGTCAGGATGTGCATTTAGCTGGAAATCAACGGGAATAGCGCTTAGCGCCTTTCTGCTTTTCGGGAGCGATATATTACAGTAACAATGGAACTTTGTATTACCGTCCGACTATCGTTGTTGTGAAATCATTCATCATGACGTGGGAAATGTTTTACATTAAGATTGAAATATCTAATATTAAAGTTGAAACATCTCAAGTAAAGCAAAATCATATACGCGAGCTAATATATTTGAAAACAATTTCGGTTTATTACATGCATTTCAAAATTGAACTTCTGGAATATATGAACGTAGCTAGAAGAAAAAAATAATAAAAACGGATGGAATTTGAACCTAGGCTATACAAGTAGGAGACCCTTACACTAACCGTTCATCTACTACATTTTATTTACTAAAATATTTTCAATGCAGCAAATGGGCCATTCCATGCTGAAACATAAACAACATAATATAGAACTTATCAAGAAAATTGGAATAGGCTTATGTATTAAAGGTATCGCGGCATTCGTCTAGTGGTACTGCAAACTCACTAGTCAGGATGCCTCGTATCGTAAATGCCTTGAGCCTTCGTTCGCTCAGTAAATGTCATCAACTTACTTTTCCGTAATTATTTCTTTTAAATTGTTATTACTTTCATGAAGCAAAGAGTGCATCTTCTATTTGGGTTGAGAACTAATAGTTTACGTTCATTATTTCTGGCTATTTTCTACCTATAAGTTACAGAGACTATTCTGAATGAAAGTTTTATTTTTGGAATTTTCCATTAAAGTTTAGCCATATATGTTATAAACTATATTTATAAACTATAACCTATATTTAATTAGTTTTTCGATTTTTTAAATGTTTTCCCTAACGGATATGACAATGATTAGAAATTAAGTCTCCTCTTCTTATACAATTCTTGATAATTGTAAAGATTTTTAAAGTCAAAGTTCTGAATTGTGGGAAATATTTAAATTAATTAGAATGTAGAATAAAATACTAAGGAACGTGATTAGAAGGAAACGTTGTTAAATAACAAGTTGACAAATTCAAGCTTTTCCAAAAATAAAAAAGTTTCGGCAAGGTAAGGGATTTGAACTGATGATCATGGAAAAAGCAAAAATAGCTACCGATTGCACACTAACCAATTACTCTAGGCAGATAAGGTTCATTAACTTGGTAGACACATATACCGAAACCACTAACAGAAAATGCCTGATCGCATTACGCCTGATTAACTCAGCGATCTCGAAACTATGAACTCTACATTAACATCGGTCGTCGTTTCGAGCATTTTATATGTTACTCCCTCCCACTTTCTCAAGATGTATAAAGATGTCTTACCCCTTACCCCATTACGCAAACAATGTTTTAGGAAACACAGCCAGGGCCAGGGAGGGAGTGAAACAGAACGCAAACAATTCGCTGTATAGCTGTAAATACTTAGAAGTACGAGGCCCGTTGCCGTCTTGATCCAAGGGGTTCAGTCAAAGAGATAACTTTAGTTGCGGCATACCTATCAAGGTCAGTTCCTGCAGTTGAACGGGCCGTTGACGGGAAGAAACACAGCAGCATAGAACCAGTTCCTTCTGTTTACGTTTCAAGAATATTTATCACTTTCATGCATACATGTCACGTACTGCGTAGATATAACTGACATGCTGTGTAAAGTATAGATTCCCTAAAAAGGTATGAGTACTCAGAAGAAAAAAAACATAACTATTTTTTTCTCATCTTTCTATTAGTCAGCGTAAAGATGTATGATTGTTTCAGATCCTTCTTGTAGTTTGCTCAGGATTCACTTCTTTCTACTTGTCCTTTTGGCTATGAATACCACCGGAAGAAGTCTTATAATAGTAGCGTATTTTCGCCCAGAGAAAATACGAAATAATAAATAATGTAGAATCCGATGCCTTGAAACGGACGAAGAATGTAGTTTGTAGGAAGATTCTTGCATCAATTTATGTGACACACATACCTTTTTCTATTTAAAAATATTGTGTGCTATGCAATATGCGGAATTGAACAATTGCTTTTCCTCTGTCCATGCGTCCCAGTGTTTCTGCCCTGTCATGATACATTATTTCAATTATATATATATATATATATATATATATATATATATATATATATATATATATATATATATATATATATATATATATATATAACATAGCATACACTGTCTCAAACAGATGATGTGTCAAAAATGAGTACACATTCTCTTTCTAGGAATATTCAAGTGTAAATTAGAGTGTAAAATCATAACCTTTTATATTTAAAAAATATTGTGTGATATTGCAATTTGGCGGAATTCAGGATGGCTTCAATGGTGGCTTTTGACGCGGGGCCCTTTTGGCTCGGGCCCTTTGACGCGGGGCTCTTTTGACTCGGACCACTATGTCGAGGACCCTTTATACCGGAGCCGCTTTGACGAGGTCCTTCTGACATGCAATCACACACACACACACACACACACACACACACACACACATATATATATATATATATATATATATATATATATACTATATAATAATATAGTATATATATACTGTACCTTATTTACATTTATTACGGCACTTGCTTTACGACAACAAAACATATCCACGTTCAGCTTAATCAGTTTCCATTCTAAACTAAGGTTAGTGAGGCGAATGAAATAATTCACGCACACTTTAGGACTTAAAAAAGTTTCTCGAGAACATGTCGTGGTAAATTCGTCAAGAGTGAAAAGCGCTACTAGCAGTTATTAGCTCAGTTGTTCAATATAGTCTCTTATTCAATCACATACATTTTACAGATGCTGTATCTCTTTCCTTCTCCTCTCTGTACATCATGTCTGGAGATTAATGTTTTGACAAATGGGCTACAGAGGCAATTACAGGAAGTAAGACGATCTATGCTATCAGCAATAGATGATGTATTGTTTAACTTAACATATAAGGCAATCAATTGAAAAACTGAGAATACGAATCTTTACAGAGATTGCAGTGCACTGATGCTTCAAACCTGTGCCTTTACTCCCTATACCTATGTTATTTCCCTAGTCAAAATAAAAACGCTTCAAAATTAGCCACAAGTTCTTATCCAACCATCCCTTCCTTGTAGTACTATGCGGTCACATATGGGTCACGGCGATGAAGAGGCACTTTTTTCGATGGGGATACAAGTTAATTTAGAACAATTATAGGCGTGGAAACACGAGTTATTCTAAACGTATGATTAGTAAAAAAATACTTACCTCCATTGTCTTGGTAGACATACTTATAGACTGGGAGCATGTCCTTTCCTTCTGCTTTTCTATTTGTAAGAATATTACGAATGAATTCCCTTTTGGAGACAATTATTTGAATGAAACCAAATTGATTCAACGTGACTTCTGAACCATATTTCTCGCACACATAATTCATCACTTTTCTCCAAGAACGAAATTGTATCCAAAGGTAAGAAAAGTAGATAAAATTCCCCAGAAATGGAAGTGACATTGGTTCTAAAAGTAAAAAATATATGAAATTTTAATGAATTTCTTCATTAGTAAGTGACACAAATTCATATGAAAATTACTAAATCTTGCACAGTAACGATTATTATTATTATTATTATTATTATTATTATTATTATTATTATTATTATTATTATTATTATTATTATTATTATTATTACGATTATCATAATAAGTTGATATTATTTACAGAATGAATGACTGTTAATAACTGAATTATGCATGACAGATCAATAAATAAAACTAAAGTAGTTCCTAAGGACTTCAAACGCTATGGCTGGATACAGAAGGGTGTTTCATCCTTGTGGTAGCAATTCGCAGTGACCACCAGAGGTGCTAGTTTCGCTTCAGCAACGTTACGCACGCAATACGGAGTACCAGACACGTGTAGTCGTGTAGAGGAGAGACGTGTGTGAGCAGAATGCAGCCGAAAATCGACCCTTTTTGGGAGGCACTACTAATTTTCACTAATTTTCATCGTAGCACTTTCTGATATAAGCTATAGCTATAGCCGAATAAGAACACAGTGCAAGAATAAAGGTTTCACAGTGTCTGATAAGAGAATTAATGCAGCCATCCATCGCAATGCAAACCCAGAGCAAACCATTGCCATACATCGTTAAAAGGGGCAAAAGAAGCAATCGGCTCCACAACGCAGTCAAGACGTCATTACCAAGGTCCGCCGGTTTGTGACCCAGGAGAATCCACCCACCTAACGTGACATAGCGAGGCGTGTTGGACGGTCAACTGCAACTGTACACCGAATCATACGCGACAATTTGGGACTCAGAAGTGCACACTAGCGGTGGGTCCATGTTCTGAAACCAACGTACATCGCAGATCGGCGGGTGGCATGCAAAAGGCTGTATGAAGGTTACCTGGCAGGTGACAAATGGCGTTATGTGAACACCTTAGATTAAGCATGGGTCTATTTGACAGGATACCAGCAAATGCGTGCAATTTTCTACCGTCGCTGTGATGGAACTGATCATGCAAAGTGGGTTCGCTCCTGCAAGGAAAGATTTCCAAATGGATTTGCGGTAGTGACGGGTTTCTGTGCAAAAGTGAAGCTACCGATACATCAGGTGTAATCAAATGTCAAGGTAAATGTAGCATATCATATCGAGGATTTACTGGAACCCATCTATCGCCAACATACCCCGGCTTTGTATGGCAGTGACACTGACAGAGTGTTCATCCACCAGGACAAGGCCAGCAGCCACACTGCCAAACGAACGGTGGCCTACATGACACGTATGGAACAGGAGACAGATGTAAAGGCTATCCCATTTCGATAGATTCCCGTCAAGTCACCAGATGCATCCCCTATGGACTTCTGTGCTTTTGGCCTCCTCAAACGGAACATCAATGAGTCGTCCGACCACACTAGGTGGCTTTGGAAAGTGGTAAGGAGGAGTTTGCGAAATTGGATCAGGTAGTGCTCAATAGAAGTCTCCTTCAGTGGAAACTACGATGTCGTGCATTAGTTCACCAACGGGGCTCTCACATCGAACATGATCGCTGGTAAACGGGGTTTTACGACTTGTGACATGGGTCTGTACTTCTCTACCAATTGGCTGAAACAGTTTTCTGTACATAGCTTAAACTTTGTTGGTCTTTACTCTCAACATTTCAATTTGGATCTAGTGGACTGTTAGACTAGTGATGGCAACAGTTTAATTCAAGTTCATCTTCCTGCAGGAAAAGCATTAAACAACGTTGACATTGAAAAATTTCCAGAAGTTCCAGAATCTTATTGGAAGAAATCGCAGATTCGCTCCGTTTCCTGTTCTGCGTAGTGTTGAATGGTTGCATGGGTTAATGGAGACGTACGAAGTTAGAGGTGAAGTGTCATCGCTGATATTACTGTGTTTAGAAGAAATGTTAGGCAATTTAAATGAATTCGTAATCACTTTGAATATTCCTTGTTCTGGTGTCAAATTTTTAGAACCTTATTTCTTTTTGCAACTTTTTCGAGTTAGAGAAACCCAATAGGCAGTTTGTCTGGTCAATTTTAGTTCCGGGGAAAGCTCGTTTTATGTGTTCTATATTTCAATGTGGATTATTTTCTTAAATCGTGTGCGCATTTGTGTAGTTTCTTTTTACTTCTACGAACTTATTAATAGCTTATTCATAAGCTCAAAGTGGCTCATTTCATCTTAGCTTATGTGTTAGTAAAGTTCAGTCCAAGGCCAAATTACGATAGACACAGAGACGAGAGGACCTTTGTATTGATAAATCAAGGTAAAACTAAGAAGATTAATTTATGAGTTGGAACTATTCGGTAATTTATATTCAATTTTGAGATAATAACTAGTGGATGTGTTTGACTAATGGTGGTGATAGTGCGGTTCTAGTAAAGAACTACATTTATTAGTTTAATTAGAATCCGAATAATAATGTTCTAATGAACTATAATGATAAGCTTAATCCTTATTCAGTTACACTACAGGGTATCAGGTTTCAGATGTTAGTTCTAGTCGACTAGATTATACATTTATGAGATATCTAATTTAATTTAGATTTAAGAATGGTAAAAGAAAGTCTAGATTCATGCTTTACAGTAATAGCTTATAGATATATGCTGTAGTCACAAAGAGCCTAGGAGTATGAGCGTTTTAATAATTGAGGTTTATAAAATAATTTAATAGAGTCTAATTTGTTTATGCACTAATCATGTGTAAAATCATTCGTTACTCTTATAGAGTCTGTATTTATACAGAAAACTAATGGAGTTTAGGTTTACGCCATATTTAAGTTACAATAGCTGATTCGTTGCAAATGTTGGAAGAGATCTTTCAAGTCCGTTCCTCTGAAGGCTTTCTCGAAATTAATACGGAATACGCTTTCAAATCTCAAAATTAAAATATATATTCAATTTATCCAATATTACTTCAACCGTGTTCCAAAGTACGCAATAGTAAATATTCTTTAAGGAAAATAGGGATAGCACGAAACAGGCTACCGTTGACAACCAGTATTGAAACTAATGAACGCTAAGCATAGTAATACGGATCACGAGCTACAAGTTTCAATTTTATCGCGTAGATATTAACTGATTGTGGATGTATGCTGTCATATTAAACGCGATGTACAACTTCTGCTACATTTTGTTCCAATAAGAGAAAATGAAATATGAGTAAAATCCGTTAAAATCATCATGACCAGGAAGCTGATAACGAATTTACCACATTAACAAACTCGATAAATGTAAGGTAAACACTCTAGCTGTGTAGTATAAAAAGACATAATATTAAAAAATGCTTACATGTATGAGGTATGGGATTACCATCGTAAAACTCGTCATTACTTGATCATATTTTAAAGGATTGAATTTACTAGTACATTCTGTAAAATATTAGCCATAACTTTATATTGCAAAAGAATAAATGTATATAATCATGCCTTTTGTTCTTTAAGGCTACGAAACATGATCACTCTGAAGGAAGAACGCAGACTGAAAGTATTTAATAAGAAAATCCTGAGGGGGATATTCTTGGAATGAAAATGGGGGAATGGGGTAGGCTTCAAAATTAGGAACCAAATAATTTAGACTGTTTACAAAACATTGATGGAGTAATCAAAGCTTTAGGAGTCACAAAGAACAGATCATGCAGCGAAAACGGAAGACAGTAGGAACCCTAGAAATCCAATCAGAAAATGATCATGAAGAAGATCTACGCACAGATGGATCTCTTGGAAATAGAAATACAAAGTAGAAACTGGATCCAATTGAAAAAGGACATAAGCCCATGAAAAGGGTTTTTAATTGAGGCATTCAACCTCAGCGTTTTATAGGCCATAGAGTTAAAATATGCGTGCAACTGTTCGGATTATGGCTTTTTTTTTAAAAAAAAGATAAGGTAATATTAATGGACATTAACGTAATTATATTATTGCCTGATGTTTCCTTTCAAATAGGTCTGTATAGCATCATCAAAATTACTATTGTTTACACATCTAGTACAGGAACAGGACAGATATACTTTATCTAATAGCACACCTTGACACAACGCTCTGTTGGAAAGCCAGAATGACATTTGTCATTTTATAGTACCAATAGTGTGTCCACTGCAATGCGTTCAAAGGAGCAGGAGTTGTACGGCAGGATATTACATACCAACGATTACACTTTCATCGAGATGGAACGTCCATTGGGTGAGGAGCCTACTCAGTTTCTTGCACGAAGTAATATCACAAGATGAAAGTATAAACAACACTGAGATATATTAGTATATTCAAGCGAATAAAAAACGTGTGAAAAACATCGTTATGCCTCGTCACATGTGATATGTGGCCATAACAATAATAAATTAATAATCTCAATATGCAGAAGTGTACCGTATAAAGTGACAATTGGTTAATGAAACACTTAATGAGGTAGAAAACACATAATAACATACGTATTTTCTGCAGACCTAAGACGTACCTTGCAGCGGTATTCAGTAGGTTATTTCGACAGGAACGCAAAAAAAGGATATTGACTTGTCTGTGTAAATACTTGATTAAAGCACGCATTGCTTCTTTGTGGCTTTCGTTGATTCTGAAAAGAAATCCCTGTATCTCACGTTCGTCTAACTGTCTCCATCGAACATACTGAGATAATGTAGTTTGAAATTTATTTATTACAATTTGCTAGCAGACAAGATTCGTGTCTCATAGATTACTGAGAGTGGACAAGCGAGGTCACATTAACGCATCCGTCTTATATATGATTCTGTGTGAGATATAAAGGCTTTTATTGCAATAATTGGTAACTTCAATTAACATTAACTTATCAAAGTTAGAAGTGTTGTAACCAGGAGCAAAAGTAAGAGAAAACGGTTGGGGATATCGTCCTCCAAATTCCAGAAAATATTTGTGGCGTCCACTCACTTTTTGAAGAAAAAAATACAATGACCAAAGACGATAGGTGGCGGCGCAACGTCATGCTCTCCCCTACATTTTCAGATTCACTTTCACCCCTGGTAGTATTTATTGCTGCGTAGTCATTCAGGAAATCTGTTTTACACATTTCTTTCTTTCACGCGTCTTCCCTGGTACCACGTTTTCAACAAATAGCAATGTATACATACAGTATATTGTATAAGTTTTTTTCTTACCTGGAGGTAATCGCTTGTTCTGCATTCTTTTCATTAAAGTATACACAACAGTTAGGAGAAGAGCCATATACCACAGCCACATTGTTTCCACCTATAATAGTAATAGTAGTTTTTTTTAACTATATGATCCAATGAGTAATAAGATTTAATAGTCCATATTTACACTTACAATTTAACAATACATATTATATTGTGAGTATTTTGTTACCTCTTTTTGATTGCATTACATTTCTTTTAATAAATAAAATTAAGTATTTTTCATTATTTTCATATATGCTGTTATTCTATAATTATGAAATATTATATTCGAATAGTGAGATACATAACTACGAGAAAAGTAAGTTCGATTGTGTATTGTAACATGGTGAGTGTTTAGCGGTAAATTTTGATGGACTCCGTTTCTCAACTAGTGGACAGAGACACTCTATCTGCTAAATCAATATTAGGAACCTAATTCTTAGCTAAGAAGACATGTTTGTTTTCACACTGCTTCTGACGGTATTGTAGCTACTGTGAGAACCCACTATCCACGAGATCTCAATTCCAATTCTCGGTATAGGAGCAATGTGTATTAGGGTAGTTCAAATTGCACCGTAAGCTATAGTTCCACGTATGTGACGAAACAGAACGAGTTTCAAAAATAGCAATAACTAAATCGTGTAAACATCCTCAATAGCATTGCATTTTATTAGGCATATTTCTCCTTCATAAATTACTTACTTATAGTATTACTTTATTATGTGTGTAAAACGCAAATTTATTGTTTACTCAACGGAATTAAAAAGGAAAAACTGTGATTTCGGAGTCAATCTCTTTTTTTCTAAAGAAATGCAAGGCTTCGTTTTGTGGAAAAAGTGAGCTCAAACAACCCGAAGCAGTCATCCATACCAAATTTTCTATAAGTTTGTAAAACAACGCAACGTAAAGCAAGCAAAAATCAATTGTAATTGAAGACCTGAGTTGCATAATATCCCAAGTCTACTCGTTACTTCGTATTTTGCGTTTTTTGTTTTTTATGTTAGCATCTATGTTTTAAGGTCTATTCACTTGCATAATACATAAATCGAAATCAAAACCTTTTTTAAAAAGTAATCAAGATAATTTCAGCTAACCAAATAGCAAACCAAGTATAAATTTCTTGTCTTTTTTCTAAAATCACAAAAGTAGTCTGGTGGACTTTGGATGTTCTGAAATTCAGGCCTTCAATTATTCTGTGTATTATTGTAAAATGAAACCCAATTTTGCATTGTGATGAAGTAATTTTTACGGAATACGATTACTGGTAAATTAAAGTTATTATTAATTACTTATATTTCTAATGTAAAGACAGCATGTAATTTTCCAACAGTTAAAATCACTTTGCCTCTTACTTATTTCCAATCGAGGTAAATGAGTTTGTAGATAACAGTTTATACCAACCAATGTGTTACTTAAATAGAATATCTTGTATGCATTGCGTAGATGAAATATTCTTTCTCGAAATAGAAATTTATTATAACGAGATTTCTATAATGATTTGCCAAGAGAAACTAATGACAGAAATGCAACGAATTTGTTATCTTCGTTGTGTGTTATCTTATATAACGTCGAGAAAACTCCGTTCATGCATATATTGAGTATTCCTGTACATCGATTATTAATTAATTTTAGAAAGTCTTGCGATTCGATTAGGAGAGAAACATTCTACAAGATATTTACGGGATTTGGAATACCGAAACATCTTATTAGATTTATTAAGATGTGTTTAAATCAATCCAAAAGTAAAGTTCTGTAAGGAAAATATTTTTCCGCGAACCTTCCAGAATTTCGAACATATAAAGGAAATGAAAATATTTTTAAACGTCATCAATAATTTGCTCAGACCTGTGTATTTGAACACCTCCTCCCATTTGGATACACCTAAAAGTGAAAGTTATATGAGAAAAATCGAAGTCGACTCAAGTCACAAATTAATTTTAAAGGTTATTGTTCTCTGAAATTGGCCATTTTATAAATAGGTAACGGAAGATTAAAATATTACAGAATTAGCCTTTTTTCTTCTCCTGAAAATCAAAATTCTCGAAGGTGTTGTGACTAGAACCAACTTGCTCATATACAGTAGGGTACCTCAAATTTCCACTTTTCTTGACATCAGCTGACCTTTATCGATTTTTTTTTGCGAAATGGTCTCTATGTCATTTAGAAAATCGCACCCCGATTAGTTAATTTCTTTAGGTGCCACTAACGGTCTAAAGTTTCAAAAATTTGTTAAGAAAAACATTTTTAAATACAAATTATACATATCTACTTTTACGAAAATATTTTAGCCTTAGTAGTTGTTTTTGTCAGAAATGAACATATTTTACGAGAAAAAAATTGAGCTTGAGCGTTCAAGTCCTTCAGGTGCCATCAGCGTCTTAACATTTGGACAAAACGCATCCTTATTCAGTGTTATATAATAAATATAATAAATATTCGAGTTTTCCTCTCTTATGAAAAGCTAACTAAGTAAGAAATGGGTTAAACAAGAAAAAATAGACTTTATATTAGAATGAATGTTACCAAATAAGACACATACCAGTAGTTGTCCAGCTTATGTTCGTAGCGCGAAAAGATAAGAAGTTATGATTTTTGTAGATAAAACTCCTTTCGATAAAACACCTGCACTGCATAGAATAAAGTCCCCCAAAAACGGGTTTGTCGTAAAATTAAAAGTGGAGTAGCATCGAGAGGAAAGAAAAAAAGTGATTCATTCTTAGGTGTCTGCAGATGAGATGAGGACTAATTTTGCGTTACTTTCTAGACAGAAAAAGTGGTGTTTGATGTGGAAACTCTTTACCTTGCTGATTGTGTTTAAGTGAAAATACATATGCATTTGTGTGCGTTTTCGAAGGATTGCATACTACTTGTGCTTGTCGGCAGCTATTGAATGTGTCAGTTCGTAATTCTATATGGTGCTACAACTTTGTTGAGGACTTGCGTTGACAAAACTGTATAACTGTTCAAAATTGGTTTCGGTTAATAAACTATCAAGTGTCTGTAATGATATCACCTTAAAAGATGCCATGTTTGAACGTCAGGAACGTCGTCCTTAATGTCATTGGATCTCCTGCGGAATTCACTTTTATTCAGCTTCTAACAATCGCTAATGTCCTTAAGCAATTCTTGTGGGAAAGAGAGAACGCGAAATGGAAAGCAGCATCTCAGGAGGATCCCTCTGCAAGAGTGCTAGTTCATTCAATGGCGAGGAAAGTAATTCAAATTTTGGAAAAGGCATCAATCGGCGGTGCAGCTATTTTGAGCAAGCAACGTGTTCTAGCGTTGATTCTACGTTTTCACAAAAAGGTCTGTCAGCTGCAAAAGTTCAAGGGGAAACCCATTTTCTTTGGTTCCAAAGTTGCTGGATGCAGGCGTTCGCCAACAAAACTTTGTTTGATATCGCTTCTTGTAAATGCATCGCCCCTGTTGCTTGCACTTGTACGAGAGAGAAGAATGTTCCTAAATTGGAGGTTTCATTTTTAATTGACCAAAGAACCATCCGACTGATGGGTATGGCAGGGCGATACCAAGGAGACACAGAAATGTGTCAAATCTTTATTGCGAAAAAAATCAAGGTCAGAAAAATCAACCAAAGCTCAACGGAATTAGTAGTTTCGAAAGACGAAACGATAGTGTCCCTTTACAAAATGAATCGGGTGATGAGTCGGATTCCAGAGTCGAGTTTCTTCCTGCGCTTAAAAGAGAGAAGACTAGCCCTTCTAAACAAGTAAGAGTTAGGCTACCGACATTCTCCAATGCCGTATATAGATGTAATATATCAGACTGCAAGGCCACAATTATCGCTTCGTCACTTTTGGCAGTTTTCGGACTGGTTACCGAAGTTCATAAGCAAAAGGTGATCGACAAAAGCAAGATTCGGAGAGAGAAGAAATCTTTAGGAAACGTTATCGTTGAAGAGGCGAGTGCATCGCTTTAATCGGTCAAAGTGAAAGCGTTATACTTCGGCGGAAGAAAGAATCAGACTCTCACGCTTGAGACTAAAGAAGGCATCAACCACCGAATAATGAAAGAAGATCACTACGTACTGCTACAGGATCCAGGATCGAACTATCTTGGCCACGTCTCTCTTTCACCTGTAAGAGGAGAGAGCATACGGGCTGATATCACAAAGTTCTTTGTTGATCAAAATACTCCCCTATCAGATCTGGTTGTTTTGGTTTGCGACGGTACTGCTGCCAGCACTGGCCGGAAGAATGGTGGGATGGCAAATATTAAAGTCTTCCTGAAAAAACCCTTCAGAGAATCGTCTGATACATACGAATGATCTCCCATTTCAACATTAGATTGAATTTATAGACGGCAAATCTACTTGACCAAATACATTTAGAGGACTAATAGCATCAGCACTGCTAACCCGCGAAGAGTTGCCACTCCGAGTTTTCAGCCCGTTACAGTAGAATGGGGCCTCGACTTCACTGAAGATCCATTAGGCACGGATCAAAAATATTTGTTGAATATCTGCCAAGCGGTTTCTTGAGGAGAATACCCCGTTGGGTTAGCTCATATGAAGCCTGGTAAAATTCATCAAGCCAGATGGCTAACTATAGCAAATAGTCTTACGTTTGTAAGTAGAAACAAAAGAAACCACGAATGAACTTAAAACCAACGTCCAGTACATCACGATGATCTACGGGCCACTCTGGTTTGCTGTGTTCCATAGTCCATCGTGTGCAGAAGGAGTTCGTCATTCGTGCAACTCATCATCACTTCTCACCACATGGAAGCGAAAAACAGGAAAATAATTGTACCATGTTATGCAAAAGTGAACTAAGCGCCAAATTTTAAAAATCCACGTAAATGCGACGATTGGTTCCTGATAAGCATTAGAACGTTTTTCACCATCGAAAAGAGAGGAAAACCAACACCTTTCCAAAAAAAGAAACATAATTTCACTTTTGATTACGGCTACATTAATGCTGGACATCAACCTTTAAACGTAATTTTCTTAAAAGTGTGAAAGTGGCGCTTAGTTCGTTTTCGCAGGACACGGTACAATTGATCCAGTGTCTGTAGAAATGCGTGGAACAGCCAACCGGAGAACCTACTTCTATCAATGTTGACTGATCAAGATGCTAAAGTACGAGAGCTTGGCTAGAGGCGAGTCCAAAAAGCAAGACAAACGGCCCAATCTGGTGATCGCGTACCGGTACGAAAATTCGTCGTCCCTGAAATCAACTTAGAAACGACAAACTATGTTGATATGATTAATTGGTCAGTATGCACGCTGACGGAGCCACCACTAACAAAACACTTGAGCCGGCAGAAGCTAAGATAAAATGTGAAGACGACTCTAATGTCTGATGAATCTATTATATCCTTACCCTGTCACACTCGTGATGTAGAAAAAATGGTGAAGTTGTAAGAGAAGCGGCATCAGCTGTATGTGGGCAAGAAGCATTACACATATTTGTCCTCCAATCTACTACTAATATCAAGATATCAAGAAATCATCAAGAAAACACTAATATCAAGAAAACGTCTACTAGAATTTAATACAAAAACAATTTGAGGTAAAAGGGTAACGATGTGTACTTGCACTACCATACGCGAAATGAGTATACACGGGGGAGGGGGGCAGAACTCGAACTGCACACACCTCCTCGTGGTGAGTTCTGGGTAATTTCCATCATTAATAACCAAAGGTCTGTAGATGTACAACAAAATCTTTCTTATCTAATTAACGATCGAAATGAATCACAAACAATGCAACTTAATTTTAAGAAATGAAAAAAGTAGGGACACATTTGTACATATTTTAAGCCACTGGTGTCACCTGAATGACTTTACTCATCAAGCTGAAATTTTTCACGTAAAACATAGACGTTTTACAGAAACAAATCTACATAGGATAACAATATTCCATAAAAGTGGATATTTTACATATTTTAAAAAAACATTTATCTTTTAAGAAAATTTAAAAATTTTCGGCCGTTGGTGGCACCTAAAAATATTGACCAATCGACTTGCATATTTTTTACATGTTATATGGAGCCCATTTCGCAAAAAAAAAAAATCATTAAGGGTAAGCTGAACTTAAAAAAATTGCAAATTCGATGCACCCTAATATATAGTGTTTCATCCGACTATCTTATATATACAGGGTGGGCCGTTTTAATTTTTCCACGGAAATATCTCGGAAATGGTTGAACATAAATGAATTGAACAAAAAATCCAATAGGAAATACCATAGGAAAAATCGAAATACAATGTCGCGGTGCCCCAGGGCCGTTCTTCAAACGGGCCGGGGCCCAACTTTAAACTTTTAAATAGAAATATGGGGAGAGAGACTACTCTTTCCATAGAACTTTAAAAAGTAATAAGCGATGTGACAAAAGATTTTTCATATCCGTCACCGTATTCAAAGTGGCCACCACGATATATTACCTGTATCAGATAAACGTCCAGTGGCTCTAATATGGAAACTTTGGAACATAAATGAACCGAACAAAAACTCAAATAAGAAAGAAATGGGCCACATCAAATGGTGTTGCCCGTGCCCCCAGGGCCGCCCTTCATGAGGGCCCAGGGTCCAACTTTAAAATTTTGAATGAAAACATCGAGTGATATCTCATTCGATACACCTTCAAACACTAAACAGAGCTGTGACAAAAGCTTTTTCATATGGGTTGCCGCATTCAAAATAGCCGCTAAGACATGACAATTATATCAGATTAAGCTTTTAGTACCACTATTATGAAAGCGGTTGGAGATAAATGAACGGAACAAAACGTGAAACAGGAAAATGACATGAAACAGGTCAAATGATGTCGCGATCACCCCAGAGCATCCTTTCAGGGGGTCAAGGGCCAAATTCAAAATTGTCAATGGAAAAAAAACATAGGTCAAGTGATATCTAGTTCAATAGATCTTTAAAAACTAAAAAGTGTTGTGTCAAAAGATTTTTCATATTGGTCATCGTATTTATAAATTGCTGCCAGGACATGGTGCCTGTATCAGATTAAACGTCCAGTACACTAATATGAACACGGTTCGAGATAAATGAACAGGATAAAACTCGAATAGGAAATCACATTGGGTGTTTACCATTCCACTCCTCGAGAATAATCCAACGGAGAAAAAGATTATTAAAGTATAAGTGACATAATGCTAAAGAGGAAATCTAATTCTTAGAAAATTATCTTTCCGATCTCCATCCGTAAGTAGGTGAAGCGAAACTGAAAGGTAAAATCTTAAATGAGAACCCCACTTTTACTAGCAATAGGTATGGCTTGTCTGAAGTACTTGGGTGTACAATTGAGTGGTACTGTAATCAATCAATATTGTGTAGACGAGTTTTGACCAAAACCAACGTTTGTACACGTTGTTTTAACCCACAAACGCTCCTTGTGCCACCAGTGACCCACTTTATGTTTCACCACGTTACATGGGCTATATCATTTATTTAGCCAAACCCCCGTTGTTCCACTTCAGGCACACTACCCGTTCTCTTGTTGGAAGAATTTCGTTCAGTTTTCTTCTCAGGTTTTCGATGTAACACAGTATTGTTCAGGCAGTTGCTAGTGTATGCAGATTTTTGTGACCGTGAGGGTGCGGTGGTGAATATAAAATAAGGAAAACTGTCTGTGTGGTTAGTATTTGCGGGAAAGTTTGATTGTTTTCTTCAAAGGTAAGTTCTCTAATATAAATATAAATAGAAAACTGGTTCATTATAGCTAAATGATTCAGTTCATGACGTGTCTAATCACAATGTTCCACAGGTGTCCCAATGGGCTTTTCGTTTAGAAAGAAGAAGCAAAATGCAACATATAGTGATTTCATTTGTTGACATTATGCAGAGGCGTAAAGAAGAGGTGTCCGGATCTGGCTACCTCAAATTGATATTTTTGTAAATTAAGAGCATTACTTTAAAGCATGCAAGAAAATATACGAGTATGTGGAAGTAGGGTTCGGATAGATCCTTCTAGAATTTTCTGCCTACGTTTCTGCTGTAAAGATGACCAGTTTAGTTTGAAATGGGCTTCTTCTTTTATCGAGTTTACATAAAGATGAAACACGAATAGTAGTAGGTAATGTTTTTATAAAATAATGTGGTATTGCATAATAATAATAATAATAATAATAATAATAATAATAATAATAATAATAATAATAATAATAATAATAATGAGTTAATGGATGAGGAATATATGGTGAAATTTTATATTCGTGTTTCAGAATGAAACCAAGAGGAATACAAGAGGATGAAATAAGGAATATATTGGACGAAGTGCATACATCGGACAGTGAAATTGATATTCCTTTCAGCGATGAAGATGGTAGTGATGACGAGTGGGAAGTTCTTTCTGGTGTAACAGTTGATAATATAATAGAGTCGTTACAAGCAGAAACAGATAGCAGTGATAAAGAAGATGCAAGAACGTCGGTTTGTAGTAATAATGAAGCTAGTGAAATATCAAAGAAAACAAATAGAAAAACTTACAATTTGAAGTGGTCAAAGAATCGTTATAAAGATCCAAATTGTATGTTTCAGCAAGCATTCTCTGACCCACCATATGAAGGGAAAACACCCTATGAATATTTCAAGGAGTTCTTCACAGATGATCTGTTAAAAAAATATATCAGAGCAGACCAATATTTATTATCTCCAAAAAGAAGGGAAGACTCTTGACTGTAACTTGAAAGAAATAGAACAATTTATTGGTGTGTACGTAATGATGGGACTTGTTACGATGCCTAATGTGAGAATGTATTGGCAAAGTGAAACAAGATGTCCACCTATTGCAGATGTTTTCACGAGAAATAGATTTCTAAAGTTATTGAGGAATATCCATTTTGTAGACAACCTTCAAACTTCCCAGGAAACTAAGAGCGATAAATTGTGGAAAATACGTCCTTTTTTGAACGCTTTGAGAACGGAGTTGTTGATAATAGAATCGGAAGAATTCAACGCTGTTGATGAAATCACTGTTCCGTTCAGAGGGCGATCATATTTGAAGCAGTACATTCCGTCTAAACCTCATAAGTGGGGCTTCAAAGTTTGGGGAAGAGCAGGAACGTCAGGATTTCTTCATGATTTTCAAATATATGAGGGTGCATCGGAAGACAAAACTTGTCTTAGTACCGGAGGAGATGTTGTTATGAAATTATGTGAAACATTACCTAAAGATCAAAACTATAAAGTGATAGCTGACAACTTTTTCACCAGCATTCTCCTAGCACAAACATTACTCGAGCAAGGATATCGTTTTCTTGGAACAATCCGCACGAATAGACTGCAGAACTGTGAACCAGCTGACGAAAAGGATCTAAAGAAGAATGGACGTGGCTCGTATGACTGAAAAACAAACAATCAGCATGAAATGTGTGTTGTACGCTGGTATGACAACAGGGCGGTGACACTTCTATCAACGTTCATTGGACCCGAACGTTTGGATGTAGTCCAACGATGGGATCGAAAAGCAAAGAAACACGTTCAAGTAGAAATACCGAAACCTGTGCGAATGTATAATCTGAAAATGGGGGGAGTTGATTTGCAAAATTACCTTACTGCAAAATACAATTATTGTATTCGTTCTAATAGATGGTATATATTCATATTCCTTCACTTCATAATGGTTTGTGTAGTGAACAGTTGGATCTTGTACAAGCGTCACTGTACTCAAAATGGTGTGAAACATATGCAGCTACGAGATTTCCAGTCAAGTATTGCACACAGTTTGCTGAAATGTGGCAAGACAATGTCTAAGAGGAGCCACTCATCTCCACGTAATGATCAACCAAGGAAAAGAAAAAGTCGCACATGGAAGCCTTCTGCATATCTAAGGAAAGATCATATTGATCACTGACCTTTATCTACAGATGAACGACAACGATGTGCTCATTGTGTCAAGTATAAATCGTTTTTGAAGTGTTCAAAGTGTGGTAAGCATTTGTGTCTCATAAAGGAAAGAAATTGCTTCTACAACTATCACAATGGTTGATTTTATTTTGTACTGATGGTGTTTTTTCTTTGAATTGATCAGAATGCAGGACTAAATTTTTGAGGGTAGATACTGCTTTGTTTAGGATTCCTAATAATGGAAACGGCAATAAGCGTATAGTGTATTCATCCAAAGTTCAAAAAATAAATAATAATAGTACATGTATAATGACTTGTCCCATTTCTTTTTATTTGAGTTTTGGTTTGGTTCATGTATATTCAAACGTTTACATATTAGTGGTACTGGACGCTTATCTGATACATGTAACATATGTTGGCGGCCATTTTGAATACGGTGACAGATATGGAAATCTTTTGCCACATCGCATTTTAGTTTGTAAAGATCTATCGAACGAGGTGTGACTCGTTCCATGTTCCATTGAAAATTTTAAAGTTGGTAACCGAGTCCCCTTGAAGACACGCCGTGGGGTACCGCGACATCACCGTTCAATTTGTCGCATGGTATTTTCTATTCGAGTTTTTGTGCAGTTCATTTATATTTAACCGTTTTCGAGATGTTTCCGTAGAAAGATTAAAATGGTCCACCCTGTACAGTTTGACGTGTATTTTGATACTGTGGTCAGTGCTGAGACTGGGCATTCTAGATTTCGAAAATTTCCGGTTGGAATGTTGGTATAAAATTGAGATTCAAATTGTTTTCTCGATGCGACAACTCATTTATTCCGAAATACTGATTCTTCCTGCCTCTTTTCATGTTTGCTCTATGGACAACAAAATCTAAACCGGAGAGCAATATCTAAACCGGAAGTAGTAGTAATGTTTTAGCACATAAGGTTTTATAAGAATAATGCTAATGTAGATGATCCTTCCACTTGAAACGTTAAATCGTTTTCATAAACTGTGCTTATCGCTTCTACTGTATTACCGTCCTTGTTCTGCAACCGTCAACAATGTAACTGAAAACGCTTTATTTTTAGCGATTTTGGTTTGAATAGAGTTTAATGGAATAGGTGAATGGTATCCTTAAAACGCTGAAGGAGTTTCAAGATTTATCGCTTCTCGATTTCTTAACATTGTTCCTTTGACAGGTGTCAACAGACGGACAGATACTTCTGATATTTAAGTAGAGGATAACATAGCTTAAACTCTAATTATATATGTTTTCTTTGGGTGTGTTGTCCGACTATTATACTCTGAGGCTTACGGAGACGGTAATAATAATAATTTTGGAATAACAAATGCAGAAAACGGATGAACCCGAGAAGAGCCGCATTTACAATGGTTGTTCACCCTAAAACCTATATTGGAAATCCATCATACAAATTTTCTCTATTTGGAGCTGAAATTCTAATAACGTTTAGACACATGGACACTAATTTCTACCAAGAAGTTTATATACCATGTTTCTTCTTCGTAACATGAGAAGATTCTAAGATACAAATTTTTGGCATAACTGAACTTTTCTTCTTCCTTTAGGATGCTTACTTATTTAAATAAGAGTATCGTGATAAGAATCCAGCACAAGACAGTGTTAAAGATATTAAGTTCAAATCGTTTGCCCGTTTCTCCGGTTAATGTTACACACAATGTTAACTTCCATTGTTTGTTTCCCTTACATTTAAATTTTATTCGAATTCCATCCATCGGTTGCATTTGATTTCTTAATAAACTGATAGAAAAAATACCTTGAATATGGAATATGAAATTTCATGCTATTACTTATCTCTACACAATCCAGTAAAAAATGTGTATTTTAGGGAATTAACTCGAGTGTATAATTTACTCGAAATTACAAAATTTGAATAACTAATTCAAATTACACAATTCGGACGAGTGTATAATATTCAATGTATGTTTTCAATATCTTATATTTCCGATTGCCGGTTTCTTATATTGGTGTTGGAGTAAGATTCATTGCTGTGTACACTTTGTGAAACTACATATTAGGTATAATTAGCATTATTACTATTATTGAAGAGTACAAGAGATATGTTCTACTATTCGATTGGACGCTGACTTGTGGGTATGTATACTTTTCCCAAACAAGACTCGGAAACCTATGGGACTTTTATTATTCTTTTCTAATGCTTATGAATTACACCTGTTTCTTCGGCTTGAAATAATGAAAAAAGCACCAACTATGAAGGATGATTAGACATTGTCCTAGCGATACAGTAGGATCTCAACAACTTGAAGATTGTGACGATGAAATCATTGAAAGTTAATACTTTATCTGGAGATTCCATACTGTATTCCATTTATTTGCAATAGTTTATCTTTAATAAATAATTTCTAGCAATTATTTTCATTTTACTGTTTGACACCTTGCAGTAGTATTCTGTAACTTCAGCTTTGTACCCAATCAGCTTTCATGATACGGTAATTGTATTATATATAATGGGTATATTTATTTATCACTAAAAACTGATGCAGCAAGAGGCTATTTTAAACTGAAACTTTTCCAAAACTTATGTATTAAAAGAATGTAGGCATTCGCCTGGTGGTACTGCAAAATCACTAGTCAGGATGCTTACAACGGAGGGTCACGCAGTGGCTCCGCTGAGATCCAAACGAGACAATTGTGTTTTCATTTGATATGTTATAAGTAGATGAATCCCAAAGTTACTCGTGCCACCGAGCTGAATGTCGTGTGTTACAACATATTTTGTAATGTAAAAGCTACAAAGCTGGCAGAATAGTCTGAACCGAGTCATTTGTTTGGAAACGGATGGGTAAATGGAAAACTCGGCCAATACGTATACCATCAGTTTGAAGGACAAACTTTTTCGGATTAAAATATTTGCCCCAGGGTCTCAGTCGGGGTCCAAATCAAAATTTTCAAATGGCAAAGGGGTAAAGAGACACATCGTTTGAAAGCTGTTGTAAAATGAAAGAAAATTGAGCAAGTCTCGACTCTCTACAGCACCCGTATGCTAAATGTAACAAAAACGTATTTGAAAAGTATATGGTCACCCCTATAAATCGGAAATAGTGAGACAAATGTGAAAATATCAAAGAAATTGTGGCATTATTTTCAATGTACAACAATTTAAGTTTACTCTTATCTCAGGGTCCCCACAGGGTCCCAGGGGGGTCCAACTAAAAAGTATCAAATGGCAAGAGGGGGTTAAGTAGCAGATCATTTGAAAGCTCTTTTTAAATGAAAGTAGATGGAGCAAGTCCCGAGTGTCTACGATATTCCTTTCCAAATTGTAAATGTCAAAATGTAAAAAAAAAACTTAATTGAAAATCTATGGCCACCTTGAATCCAAGATGGCCGCTTTAAACTTATGTTATTCATAACAGTACAAATCTAAATCTCTATTTTTCTCTGTTATATATTTAGGGAGGCTAAAGACTAATGAACAATTGAATTTCGATTCACTTCAAATCTTATTTAATTGGGTAAGAACACGTATATATTTTGCTCTTAATACAGATTCGTCAAGGTTCTCTCGACATCATTTACGTGAACGTTACGAATATGTGATGAACAGACAATTCTGATTTCCTACTCATAATGCTAAACAAAAGTTGAATGCCTTTGTGTAATTTTCTAATTTTATCATGGACTTTTAACTTAAGTTTTGTTTATATTTTGACCTTCGCCTTTTTGCACACGGTTGCTGTAAAGAGTCCAGACTTGATTTATTTTCTTTCATTTTACAACAGATTTCAAACGATGTGCCACTTAACCTCCCTTGCCATTTGAAATTTTTGAGTTGTTGAGCAACGTCTGGGACCCTGCGGGGTACCCTGGAGCAAAGTTTTTTTACCCCAAAAAGTTTGTCCTTGAAAATGATGGGATACGTGTTGGCAAAGTTTTCCACTTACCCAACCGTTCCGAACAAATGACTCGGTACAAACTATTCTGCCAGTTAATTTCTTGTAGCTTTTATATTACACAATATGTTGTAACTCACGATATTTCGCCCGGTGGCACGTATAACATTGGGATTCATCTAGATATAACATATCAAATGCAAACACAATTGTCTCGTTAGGATCTCAGCGGAGCCACTGCGTGACCCTCCCTTGTTAGTATCACACTCGAACGTGAGGACTTCTAATTAAGCGTTAACGCCAAGCACTAACCTAAGTTATCTCTGTAAATGTTGTCACATTACTTTTATGTAATTATTCTTGTAAAATGTTAGTTATTATTTTCATGTATGAGAGCGAAGAATGAGCTTTCTACTTGGACTGAGATGGGACATCACCCAGTTGTCTGGTTCTGATTTCAATGTTCTTTTTTCTGATAGAGGATATGTATTCATTATTTGTGATAACAGAAATTTTTGCCATGATGCATGTTTTCTACTTTTCTATGATTTTTAAGGGTTGTGACTTGGTTCTTAGAGATTACTGCTGAAGTCCCATAATACCACCTTTTTTAAACGGAGTATCAATGAAAGAACAACCATGTAGATCCATATAAGGCCTACGGGGAAGTCGTATGGTAGGTATGACATTGACGGCAGCCATCTTGAAGTCCGCCATTTTTGAATTAATGTCAAGTTTCTTTTAAATGGGAATAGGCTAATGTGATACACAATATCTGGCTAGAATTTAATCAGGAAGAAATGGTGAACTTAGTTTAAGATATACCCATTTGGGGAAAAGTTATAGGCATATTGATTGTTTATACTTACTATGTGCATAAGTCCCTCACCTCCGCTTCTAACCCACGTAATTATGATTATTCGTGGATAAAAGATTCGATAATACATATTATGTCCAGAGGGAAGAAATAAGGCACGGGTATCCTTGACGGCGGCCATTGAAATCCGCCATTTTAAATTAAAATGAAGTTTGGAAACTGAAGACCATAGCATGTGACATAGCACTGATAACCATACCACTGAAAAATTGTATGCTTATATTTATTCTATAGTTAACCAGTATGAATTTATGACTGCTTCTACTGTGCACCAAATGTCCACTATGCGATCTTTCAAATTGGTAACACTTCTAATTTTTCCCCGCAAGTTTTAAGATCCCAACTGGCACTTTGCACTTCTTGCCAAGGTATATATTTTCTACATTTATTACATTTTTTAAGAGGTGCGATTTGTCAGTTCGTGAACATAATACGAAAACAGATAAATTGTTTATAAGGAGGTATAACTTAATCAAGTTCTCGACCAATACTGACTATAAATCTTACAATCGTGAAGCATCAACAATAATCGCTAGAAAACGAACGCCGTTTTTTTTGACTAGCTAAAAAAATACCAAAGAAAATAAATAAATAAATAAATAAATAAACAATAAAGAAATAAATATAAAACAAAACAAAAGGCCATTAAGTTACACAACTATCATATTTCGTTTTCTTTTTTTAAGTGAATTTTCATTTGATTTCTCGTCTCATCTACTATCCATTACAAGCTACATGTTCTGTATTACCTGAATACAAAGTTGGAGTTGTTTCGTTGTGCGATGATTCATCTCAGTAAAAGAGTTTTTGAAGGACAGTTATAGGAAATAAATAATTACATGGCATAGGAAAAAAATAATTACATGGCAAGTCTTCAAAATTGAGAAAGGTTGCTGGATGCTTATCGCAACACTATTCATGAACTGAGAAATTGCAACTCTTAAAAGAAGTGTAATATATTTAGAAAACATGAGTCATGACAATAATTGGAAAATGCCAGTTGGAATATTGAAACGTGCGGCGAAAATTAGGAGTGTTGCCGATTTGAAAGATGAAATAATGGACATTTGTTGCACAATAGAAGCAGAACTAAATTCATACTGGTTAACTATAGAACAGAAATAATCCTACTATTGACTTTCTGGGCAAATGTACTATTAAAATGAGGTGTGAGATGCTATATTTTTCAGTTTTCAAAACTTCATTTTAATTTAAAATGACGGATTTCAAGATGGCTGTCGCCAAGGATACCCTTACCTATCACTTCCCTCTAGGCACAACTGATTCTTTTATCCACTTATTGTCATTAATACGTGGGTTAGAAGCTGACGTAAGGTACCTAGACACACAGTAAGTATAAACAATTAATATGCCTGTGACTTTTACCCAACAGGGCGTATCTTAAAACTAACTTCACCCTTGTTTTTGTGATTCGATTCTAGCCCAAAATTGCGTATATTACCCTATTCCCTTTTAGAAAACTTGACGTTTATTCAAAATGGCGGATTCCAAGATGGCTCCCCTCAATGTCATACCTCCAATACGACTTTCCCCTTGGCGTTATATGTATTTACATGGAATGTTCTTTTATTTACACTGCGTTTACAAAGGGTAGTAAGGGACTTCAGCAGTAATCTCTAATAAACACATCACAACTCTTAAAAATTATTTAAAAAATAGAAAACATGTACCATGCAAAAAATATGTCATTACAAACAATGAATACATGTCCTCTATAAGCAAAATAATAAATCATTGGATTCGGAACCGGACAATTGGGTGATGTCATTTGTGAGAATTATCGCTTCTATAATCTTAATCAGCAACTAATAGTTTGCCTTGATTAATTGTTCATTTTCTAAATATTCTACTTGCAGAGACTATTTGGAGTAAAAAATAGTGGAGTAATTATTTTATTTTCTTAATGTTTGATGAACCCAACTGGACGCGCGCCTTTCCGTACAACCCAAAGACAAGCCCGTTGTTTTTTGTACAACAGACGTTCTTTGCACGTTTTTTGGTTGATAGAAATATTACCGCAATCGACTTAGTTTAGTTTTATACATGCAATTTTAATTACCTAATCGTAATTTTGAAGATATTCGCATTAAAAATGATAAATAATAGAAATAATCTTGGAGAGTAATATTAGAATAATTAAAAAATAATACTAGAAAACGTGTATTTTACAAAATCAAATCATATTTACATAAGCACATAACTGTGTTTTGAGCTCGATTAGTCGTCGCCTTGCTGTAGCGGAAACAAATTTTAGTTTCTCAGCGGTATTTTGCAAACCAATCGTGAACGCGTGTTGACCCTGATTGTCGTAGAAGAATATTTTTTTCTTTCATACAACCAGCATATTTTTTTCCCTTAGAGGGCATGACCTCTTTCTCTTCCATGGCGGTGGTTTGAATCTTGCTTAAAAAGTTCTTACGTCCAGAGGAAGTGACCTAATATTAACTCATATTTCCGAATGTTCCTTCACGAAACTCATCGCTAGATTTTTTTGGAAATACCTTTCCTCTGCATGGTGGTTGGTGAGTTTTACACTAAAATTTCACCAATCGTTTCAAGACTTACAATTGATAAAAATGATTCAATTTCATTGCTTAAATTCGTGACATATTGTGTTGGTCCACAAAGATTTTTCATGATGTTTGCTAATGTGTGCTATTTCGGATGAACACCAAATTGTCTCTCCATCCTTACCGTTGTCACCTAATTCCACGTCACTCCCTCCATCACCTTCGATTTCAGTTTCATCCGATTATTAGTTATATTTAGCCAGTTCATCACTATTTGATGCACTTTTGAAAAATAAAACCACCAATACTTAGTTGCGAGCTACAATGTAATCAAAATTTAAAAAAATTCTAATAACCTAACTAAAAGAAGACAAATTACAACTTAATATTCGTATTACTAGAAGCAATTGCAAATTAAAAAGACTGTATTTATTTTAGATAATACCAGAACGTTTAAAATATAGAACCTTAAAATATAAATTAATCTTACTTAAATATGTTTATAACTGTTGTTCACCAAAGGAAGTATTTGTTCCTTGCAGGACACTCAAATATACTTAGAAGAGTACTTAACCGCGGAATTTAATCTTTCCTGAATGTATTTATAAACACTGCCGTTCATAAAGTGATGGTTTCTCCACTGAAGGAAACTGAAATATACTTACAAGAGAAAAAAGCAAGGTCAGAATTGCGTTAGAAGAGCAGGTCAGCAATTAAGTCTACTACAATTTAGAGTTCCATACCGTGAATACAAAACAACTAAAAAAAATATTACGTTTTTTTACAATATTCTCACCCAGTTTGCTCCAGGAAATGTTAAGAGTGGGGCTACAGGAAGTAAAATATTGTTCGTTTCATATTTACTAATGTTGAAAGTTTCATACAGAAATGAAAAATAAATGAATTTTTTTCTTTCGTGTTGCGCGATCAATTTCGTTAAAAAAAATTCGTCTTCGCTGGTAGACCATATTGTCACGAATATAGGAAGAGTGTGTGCTTAAGTTTGTTCACTATAGTTATTACTACAGAAACGCAATCCTAGCTAAAATGTCGATAGAGTATGGCGTATGGAGCAAAAATATGCAAAATAGTTTTGTCCTTCTCTATTTCGATCGTTGTAGTTCATTGTGGTAATAAATTACACAAAATACACTAGTGCATTTACCTAAAACGTACACAAGGGATTAACATTAATGAAAGTAATCACACAAAATATATTATAATTTCAGCTCAAAGTGATATGATGATTTTACAACAATTAACATCATCACACAAAATGTAACAATAAGTTTACCATACATGGATATTCTGGCTTGGATAAAATGAAATATTTGGTGTGATCAGCCATTGAATTTTTCATTATAGTGAAATTAACTTCAATGTTGAAATCAATATTAATACAGCAACCTATAATCTAATCACTAAATTAAATGACTCCACTTCTATATTGCAGCGGCAACTAAAGAATCTATTTTTGAATCATAATTTAAATTCCAACAGATCTCATACTTTGATCCCACCACCGTTATTCTGATAACTTACAGTGTGCTAAATGCGAGATTTTATAAATTAATAATTAGTAATAATTTTGTAAATGTTTGTAATATATTACCGAATGTGTTACTTATATCTTTCTTATATTTTGCGATTTCATTTGAATAGTTCGATATATTTCATATATTGTTATTAAACTATTTGCCCTGAATAATACATATTTAAGCATTGGACTGTGGATACTTGTATCCATTCATATGCAGATTAAAAACTGTAAGTATTACATCCAAAAATTATATGTTTTTTCAAACCGTACTCACATCATCAACAGTTAAAACAACTAACTATTATGATCCTTAAGTAGTTCAGAGTAAGTTACGCTTGTAACAATGGAGAGGGAAACTTTCAAGGTTAATTTATTCGAGTTGTTTATTGCTGATTATAGGAATTAAATGATAAAATAATAAATCTCGATCCAATTCTTCACTATGTTGATAAAGTAATCAAACCAATCACATGACATACAATACTGAGTGAACTTTTACATATAGGAATTGTGTAGGTTTCTTTAGAACAGCACCTCAATTTGTTATTCACTTTTCGAAAAGGTCAATTTTATTCTTTCAGTCGTTATTTAGTTATTTATGTTTAATATCTGTTTTCGTCTTTCAATTTATTTTCTAAAAACAATATCATAATTAGTGTTTATTGTTAGGTCCAAAATACCAATTAATTCAAAATTATGTTAGCACACTTATATCTCTATAAGTAATATTCTAAGTGTGATCTCGAAATTCTTAAATCACTGTAACCACATATCCATTAACATCCCTTTATTCTTAATCTTTACTCGTTCATATGCTCATTAAATCATATAGCATCTGTATCTTAATATCTTACTCTTAATTATCAAAATTTGTATCGTGATAATCCTGTTCCTAATATTTCAATAATCTTCGTAAAACTAACTCAATATGTATCTCAATCCAACACTTAAATCTTATATCATATACCCTAATATCTGCAGATACAAATTCCTCTTTATCCTAACGGACGGTGTCAATTAATGAGCACTTTGTGGTCTCTTATATTCCAAAATTTATATCAAACTTTCGATGCAACCCATCCTATGTTGACCAAAATTGGAATGGTAATACAACTTCACGATTGGTAGTGCACATACGAAATAATTTATTCTGCAAGGCTTTGATCATGCTCTTATCGGTCATCACATTCGAGATTCGAGGTAATGAATGATTATATGGTTTGCTATTGACGATATTAATAAAATATTTTGTTCAAATTTGGGATGGTAGTACACCTTTTATAGTTTAGTACACTCATAAAATAGTATGATATACAGGTCATTTTTTCTCTAGTTATTGACCTCCAAATTTGGATATGAACTTCTCGAAATGAAGAAATATCACTAAATCAAAACCAATAAAATTTATCTGTTTTTCACCAATATTGTTGTAGTGAAAATGTTTGTCAAGCTTAGTACATGTTAGAAACGTGTATGAAATATTATGGTGTAAAACTTTATAGTTCCAAGTAATTGACCATCGAAGTTCGATTTAAACTGAACAAATTAAAGAACAAATCATGAAATATGATTAATGGAATTGATGCGATGTTAAACTAATTTGGCATAGTGGTGCTCATCTATGAGTACTACGCATATTATAGGGTCTATACATTTTGCAGTATTATATTATGGAGATTTGTTCCTCTTGTTATTTAGCATCCAACTTTTGATTTTGGTTTACTTGAGTTTGATAACCCATAATTCCAAAGCATTTACAACGAAGTACGTCACACACATATTGAGCTTCCTCACTCCCACAAACATTGCAAATTTGCTCAAGGAGGTCTATAGTTTTCGATTTAGGGTCAATAAAATTTTTGACTTAGACTCAACTAACTTATTGCGAGAAGTAAATACGTTGTGTATTTGCAATCAAAATTGGCTCGAAATGTAGAAGGATGCATTTTTTCATGTGTAATGGAATTCCAAATGGATTTTTTACATCAAAGTATATCCGTGGGAGCAAATGCTTAAAAAAATAATAATCAAGTTTTAAATTTGCCTACGCGATCACTTATTTTTTGTTACAAACCACGTGTTTTGCTGTCTTATAATTACTTATTTACTAACCTAAAATAATTATGAGGATGTGAAGTTTCTCACAATTAACGAGAAACACACAACTTATTTGTGATACAAAAAATGCAGTTACATATGCATTATCTTACTGCCATACATAGTCTGTATTTTTTGAAAATAATACTGTTACGTAATTTGATGTTATATAAGGATATGTTGATAGCTTCAGGTCAATTTAATCGATTATTAAAGTCAGCATTAATAAAGAAGAATTGAAAATATTCAACTGAGTATTCCTAAGATTTGAGAAACGAAGTGGTGTAATCAAGTATTGTCATTGTCCATATTTCTGAAGTTTGTGACGTTCTAACAAAGGTTACACAGCGTACATAAAATTCTGTCTCCACCCTCTCTATCTCTCTCTATGGTTCCCTCATGTGGATAACGTACATGCTTGTGGCAGGGAAGAACGTAGTTTGATTCCCGGCTAGAGCTTACGAAATTTCGGATTCTACATTAAGCTGCAGTTCCACGTCTTAAGTGGGCCATACATTGACGTATTTTTCCGACGTAGCCATAAAATTTCATGCGCTAGTCTTGTTAGCAGCTGTCAATACGTTAGCGTATTTGACCTGGCATAAGTTTACGAACCCAATTTTTATACGCTGGAAAAGTCTGGCTGCTTTTAACTTTGAGCGTAAATACGGTGCGTGAAAACAGCTCAGATGAAAGAGTTTTCGAGCAGCAGTTGGTCTCTTGCCCTTTCCAGGCCTTCTGTCCGGTCTGGTTTTATTGTTTTCAGAAGAGAAATCCTGTCCTTGTGTTGTCCTCGCGAATCGTTGCTGAGGTTTACTGGTAGACTCGCCAGAAATCATCATTCAAATCTAATTTCAGTCTTTCTATACAATACATAATTAATATTTTCTATTGCACAAAAGAGATATTATTTCCCAATTAAAATTCATAACTAAGTTTCACTACATAGAGAAAAAGGTATTTAAATCCAATACTTCCTAATCAGAATTCGCAAATGATGAAAACTCCCCCTTGGCTATATGGCCAGCGTACGCTTTTTTGGCGCGGGACATCCAGTTCGATTCTCGGCAAGAGCTCATATAGTCTGGATTCCACTCCTCATATAGCCTCGCTGTTTAAGAGGTCGCTAAATTCCAACCCAATCCAATCGAACATGATGTCTTTCGACTACGAATTTAACATTAAATTTAATATTTGCATATTATTCCCCGCACACACACACAGAGGTCGAGATGGTTATAAAGATGAAGTCACACCTTTTGAATTGCTCATGTTCTGATATTAAAAAGTATAACATGACTTTTAATAGCATGTGACCAATTATCGCCAAACTGAAAATGTCACGGTATTTATAAAAGAGAGAGAAAGCAAGAGAAGGGAAATAAGGAAGGTTAGGACAACCAACAACAATGTTACTTCCAGACATGCGTTCGGGCACTTGGTTCTCTCCGGTCGAATATGAATAAAAATGTCCCCAATAGCACATTTCACTCCTGTGAAGAACACTCCTTCACCAAATAATGTTCAAGTGTAGCTTTCTGATATTTTCTTTTGTCCCAATACCAATTACCCCTTCAATATTTTTAGAAGAAATCATCACCAGCATAGAGGCTAGAGGTACCTACTAGGTATATTTAAGATACAAAGTAATAATCCTGACCTTCAACAAGATACTATCTCAATATCTGCCTGATAAAACTGAGCAAACAATTGCGTTTCAGTATCGAAATTCGCTGAAAAGTTTCTGCTATTTCGAGCAACTGCTGCTTGTTATTTTAACTACCTTCTCTGCTATCACTGTCACTCCCTTCCAAGAAAACATAATCTGGTTTCCTGTCTCCATCTGAAGATAAGTAGTCACTGTCTTCAGAATCCACGAAGCAATTGAACAACTTGTTCACAAGTAAGGTACTACCTACGTATTGCTCCTTTCTACTTACTGTTAGTACATAAAATACTATTGAAACCAGTAGAAAGTTCTGGAATCGCACTTCAGTCTTGTCTTTTTTTTTTCATTGGAAGTTTATTCCACTTTAGGGAATAAAACAGTCAAATCGACTGCTAGAATTTGTATTTACTTACATTTTGAAAGAAACTTGAAAAATTGTATATTTTTCAAGCAGTACATTGTGCTACTTTACAATTTGGTATTATAACTTTTCGTAATTTGCACATGAAAGACCTAATAGAAAGAATTTTATAACTAACAAAAGTAGCATATTTATGGTGCCACTGTTGAACGTTTAGGAAACGAGAGGGAGAAAATAAAAAATCATGGGATCTATTGGACCCCAACTGGTAAACAATACTATCACATTCATTTTTTCAGAGAAAATAATAATGAAATAAAATGATACTTAGGTAACGAAAAGAACAATCGAAAACAGGAAAAGTAATGACTTAACATTGAATTCGAGTTAAATCAATACGAATGGTAAACTGCCAAACATAGTCGTGGGGTCATTGGATCCCATTGCGAGCTTTAGAGTTAATAAAGCAAGGCGGTATACAGGCTGCAGCCCTATAATACAATGAAAAGAACGCTATTTCCAAGCAGAAATCTGTACTCCAGGAGAAAAATATCAGCGTGGTGAGTGGTAGTTCCGGTTTGAATCATTCCGCCACCACACACCTTTTATTACAATATTTATATTTATAATTTTTACTTCATGATTTTTTATATAAATCTCGTTTTCCACAGAGATTGGGACTGTTGTACTTTAAAAAAATTAGAAAATCACTTTTCGCCATATTTTTCTTCCTTCAACCTACACGCTAGAGCTTGCGAATAGTGGTGCGTGTTCTCTGGCGAGACAATAAAGTTAAAAATTACGAAACCATCTTTAAAAGATAATGCTTTTCTCAACTTTTTAAAAACACTTTTTTAAGAAACTCATTGCATCAAATAACAATAAATGTACAGGTTTTGTTATGTAAATAATCAAACAGTTCTGTATTTTCTTATTTGGCTATTTAGTTGAAGTTCATCAAATTTATTTAATTTCTTTTCCTTCTTTCAACCTAATGCTCAGTAAGGTAACCCAGTTATTACTTTTTAAATTTTTGTACTTCGTAAATTGTTGTTGGGATCTTCCTACGGTCTCAGAGCTACAGGAACTGATTTGCTTCTTTATATTGTGCCCCTTCACTCGTTTCTACCCAATGACTATATGTATCGTAACACACGTGTTGCTGTGTATTAAGGCGCCTCATAAACCAAATTAAAGTACCGCTAATTTTATCATTTTTCTGTAATCAAAGTGACAAATGTTCGAAAAATTGCTTTGTAGGAACAGTAGTGTACATGAGATAGAGTTATCACGAGTCGGCTAACTGCTTTCATTAAAAAGAAATTTGTGGAATTCTCATTTACAAATGCTGTTGCCAAATCGTGATAACTGTCTCATGCACACTACTGTTCCTACAAAGCAATTTTTCGAGTTATTTTCTTTTCAGTTTGATAAAGGAAAAATTGTAATATTTACCGGTATTTTAATTTGGTTCCTCCGAAACCTAGTCCTTAAGACTCAGGCATTTATTCATTCGCCTGCCTGCGTACGGATTTGTGGTCTTAGAAGACACAAATTCGCTGACCAATCCGTGTGCGACATTTTGGCGGCAGCAAATACGTTACCGCTAAGTCGGCCGACGGCGGAAAAAATGTAAAATTCGTAGGAGGGCCGCTGTCGATACTGGCATGAGTCCCGCTGTTTAACCGCTCTTGGCCGTTGTATGCCTACTCTCGGCCTGCCAGCTGATTGTCAATGGTGAACGCTGCTGGCGTGCCGACTAGAATAATTTTTTTGACAGGCTATTAGAGGAACAATAAATGTGATAAATTAAATCATGACTATTCTTTTGTTTATAGCCACCGACTTTTGGCCAGGGTCACCAATATAAACATAATTGAAGTTCAAAATCCGCTTTCAAATAGTTTTTGACAAAACGACAGCCTGAAAAGTCCGTATTCCAACAGCTTGTTGCGGCATTTTTTCCTCCGAAGAAAGCGTTTGCAAGGAGCAAATTTTGAATGCATAGAACAGTATTGTTCCTAGTGGTTCTGATAGTGAAAAATGTGCTTTCAGGGAGAAAACGTTCTGACAGATGTAAGTTTTTCACATTAGACCCAGAGATATGTCAATTGAATTATTCTTAACGGGCATTATTATCTGTTTACTTGTTATTTGTAAGTCGGTTTCAAGCATTTGCAAGTCATTCACAAATACATTTCCTCTATACGGCCCTAAAATCGTACTAAAATCGCATTGCTACGGGCATTTTCTGCTCTCTGCCGACTGCTCGGAAAATCTACTATAACCGTGTACACTGTAAAATGACTATAACCGTGACATGTTGTATATTTTCTGATTCTGAGAAAAAGTCCGAATGGCCATAATCATCAATCACTGATCGTTTGGACACTACAGGGCCACTTTTTTGAAAGCAGCAGATGATAGTGACTTTCTTGATGTCGATGAAAATTACATAACTGTGATATGCTGTAAATGTTGTGATTTTGAGAAAAAGACTCGATAGGCACAACTACAAATCATTGACAACTACAAATCGCGTTTTTGAAAACAGAAGGTAACAGTATTCTGGATTTCGGTGGAATTGCTTGAAACCGTGATACGTTGTAGATATTGTGACCCTGAGGAAAAGTCTTAATGTGCACAACCACTAATAACTGATCGTTTGGTTACTACGAGGCCACTTTTTTGGCTACTTCACGTTCAGCTTCTTTTATAACAGCCGGATATAACGATATTTTTGATTTCGGTGTAAATCAATGAAACTCTGATATGTTGTAGATGTCGTAATCCTAAGAAAAAATGTCTAGACATTTCCATGGTTTTCCTTTCTCCCGCAAGATGAACATCTGAATGATATCTATGCTTAAATGGTGTTAGCATCTACTCTCCCTATCTCCTTTCCTCGTTGCGGGATACGACTTTTCAGGGTTTCATGTAATTGTACCAAAATTGCAGAGTATCATTACCTTCTGCTGTTTTACAGAATGTGATCCCGTAATTGCCAAATGGTCTCTGGTTTGTGGTTGTGCCCATTGAGACTTTTCCTTAGGAACGTAAAATCTACAACATATCACGGTTTCAAGCAATTCCGCTGAAATCCAATTTCCGCATGGATTGTGTGGGGTATTTTGTAATTTCGAAGATGGCATTGCCCCTGCAACTCTTTTCTCGAGAAAACAACAAAACCCGTATTTCCTACTTTGAAGTCATCTTTGCATCGACAGAGTTTCATTTCTTTAATGTGGCCCTGTAAATTAATTGGACATTTTTTGGAAAGGGGCCCTTTGCACCCCTTAATGTATTTTCTGAAAGAAACATACGTGTCGTTTTATTTTAGGTATAGTATATATGTGCCAAGTTTGAGAAAATCGGACGAAGAGAAACCCTCCTTTACTCTTTTACTTTTTGGACGTGACGGGCTTTTGCATCAAAGTCTTCAATTTGCCTCAAAGTAATCTTATTTAATGGTATTATGTCTGTTTTGTACATTTGACAGACTACATTGACATAAGAAAAATTCATCATTTTATTTCTTATTCATTTTGTTACTTTTACTGTTGTTCTAAAATTTCTCTTTTAATGTCCTTTTAGTGTGTTTACTAATACACTTAGCTTTTCAGGGGAATATGTATGTATAATTTGATTTTGGAATTCATAATTAATTTTATTTTGTTTTTTAAATGTATGATTTAATTTATATTTGTTTTCTATGGTTCACATGAAATGCATTTTCTAATTGTATTAATCATTCTGGTGTGTATCAGACATTTAATTTTTCAGGATAGTGACAATTAACATCAGTGTCCAGAACTCCATTAAACCAACAACCTATAAACTAATCAATGAATCAAAAGATCTCACTTCTATATTGCAGAATACAAATTCAGTTGCTATAACTTACAGAACTGAAACTGGAGAATGTATTTCCTGTAACATAATTGAATATGTAACAGATTTCATTCTTTCAGTTATTTTTTTGTACCAACACAGTTTTTTATAGTAACTATTAAATACGAGATTCTATAAATTAATAATTAGTAATAATTTTATAAATGTTTATAATATATTAACGGATATGTTACCCGTTTCTTTCTTATGTATTGTGATTTCATTTGAATAGTTCGATATATTATTATTAAACTATCTGTACTGAATAACATATTTTATTTAAGAATTGGACAATTTAAAGTTGTATCCATAGATATGCAGATTAAAACTGTAAGGGTTGCGTCCAAACCATTATATTATTTTTGTTATTGTTGATTATTTTTGATTATCTGATTCAAATGATAAAAATAATCAATCTCGATCTAATTGTTCACTATGTTCATAAACTCATCACACCAATTAGATGACATATAATGCAGATTGAAGTGATTCTGTAAGTTGTTCTAGAATTGCACCTTATTTTGGGATACATTCTTCAAAAAATCAATTGTATTCGCTCAGTGCTTTTATCTGTATAATACCAGTTTTCATCCATTATCTGTTTTTTTCTAAAAGTAATATAAAAATGAAAGTATATATCATAAAAGTTCTATGCAATCCATCCGATGTTGATCAAAATTGAAGTAGTAATAGAACTTCACAAGATTTAACACACATACAAAATAATTTATTTTTTCAGTCTGAATCCTGAGTTATTGGTCATCACATTTGAAGTTCGACTTATTGAATGGTTCTTATATTTTGTATGCTATCGACGATACGTATCCCACATTTTGTTCCAATTTGGTATGGTATGATACCTTGTAGGCTTAGTACGCTCGTAAAATATTATCATATATAGGTCACTTATTCTCGAGTAATTGAGACCCCGCATTTTGATTTGTACTTTTCGAAATGAAGAAATTTCACTAAACCACGATCAGAAAACCCATGTGTTCTTGACCAACATTGGTGTGGTAAAAATGGCTGCAACTTTAGTACATATTACAGAATTATATGAAATTTTATGGCGTAGAGATGTCTAGTTCCAAGTAAGTGACTATCGAAGTTCAATTTAAACTGAGTGAAATAAAAGAACAAATCACTAAAAGTATTTAATGGAATTGATGCGATATTGACCGAATTTACCACAGTTGTATTCGTTTAAAAATTCTACGCATATCAAATATAATGTTATGGAGATTTCTGGTCCTCGAGTTATTTAGCATCCAAGTTGTGATTTTGGTTTACTTGACTTTGATATTCAATTAGTACAAAACAGATTACTTATACACCACATTACATCATACACGTATTGAGCTTCCTTATGGCTTAAAACAATGCAAATTTGCTCAAGGATTTCTATCCTTCTCTAGTTATGGTCCATAAAAGTTTTGACTTAGACTTAACTAACTTGTTACGAGAAGTACGCGGATTGTATACTTGTAGTCTAAATTTGTTCAAAAACAAGTGAGCATTCTTTCATGCTGAAACGAAATTTGTAAATGGATTTTCTTGATATCAGAGTATAATCCTGAGGCCATTTTAAAAAAAATCCAGTTCTACATTCGCCTACGCGATCAGCGATTACTTTCTTGTTAAAATGCAGAAATGTCTTATTACAAGTTAGCGGTATTATAAGTACTTACTAAGTCAAAGTCATTGTGACGATGTGAAGTTTCTCAAAATTAACTAGAAACAAGCTACTTATTCTTGAAACAAAAATACAGTTGGAAATGGATTATAATACTGCCTTACATGGTCTGTATTCTTTGAAAGTAAAAATGATTATGTAAGTAGATGTTATGTAAGCTGATGTTCATAGTTTGAGGTAAATTTAATCGAATATCAAGGTTAGCATTCATAAAGGAGAGTTAAAAACTTACCAACCAATAGTTCGCAGGTTTTGAGATATTAAGTAGTGTAACCAAGTATGACCGTGTCGAAGTTGTTTCTAATTTACACACTTCTCAAATTTCTGACCTTGGAAATAAGCTTTACACCGGATAGCTATATAATTATCTCTCCCTCTCTGTATCTGTCTCAAAACTTCCTCGTGACTATGTGGATAGTGATGACGGCTGTGGCAGGGGAGAATTGGGTTCGATTCCCGATTGGAGCTTTTGAAATTATATGACACATTAAGCTCTTGTTCCACTTTCTATATAGACTTAGTGTTAGACGGAATGCTAACTCCATATCCATTCCAATATCTGTCTGTCTCTTTCTATATATAGTTTAGAGAGTTGATCTTAATACGTCCATGTAACATTTGTACTAATGGACAAAGGCACTGCCATTTTATGTTATTCATATACATCCTCAAGGGAATTTTGGGACATATTCTGGGGTACCACCACGTCAGTGGTATTGCCAACCAACAATTATTTTTCTCAAATGACAGTAGGTAATGTTATTTAACATTTTATAAGAGTATCTTCAGTGAAAACGTACAGTATCCTGTTCGTAAATCAGTGTTAAAATAAAGGATCTACGGTATCAAAAATCCAACTTCTGTGGCCTCTATAGATATAAAAACGCAAACCAAAATGTATAAGAATACGCTTCCAAAATATTTTAGTGTCCAATACTATGACAAAAATATTACCGACTTTGAACGAATAGAAAGAAAATTACAATGGATTGAAATTAGATTTTTCAAAATCTATTATTTCTAAAACTAACTTAAATACGTGCCTAATCCAATTCAATATATGGTTTCCCATAGATTTGAAGATCATAATGCCATGCTTATTCCAAATCATTCTGGAAATATGTCAAACCGTGGAAATGATTGCAGAACTGCTGAAACCTATGTTATTCTTAGAAATATCGTTTTTATACAAACTAAAATGTATTCTTATATTATATAATAGAGACAAGGTAGATCATTTTTAGAAAGATAATACATATATAAGTCGAACTTTAGTATTTTTTGTAAATCTTCAAAATAATTTGACATATCAAATTGCAGTAAACAACTTAGAATTTTGTATCTATTGAAAAGCATTTACGTAATATTTTATGATACTTATCTACGCACTTTTTCGAAATAAAGTCTCTTGGAAAACGTTGATATTTTAATTCATTTTAACTTGGTTTCTTCTTACTCGTAACACATCATATGATGAACGGAGTATTCGGCACAGAGTTACTTTGAGTTTGTGCCACTTACTTTATTACCACTGCGGAACCCAACAAATTTAGCAGTTTTTCAATGATTGTTATACTGTATCATCCTTAGTTAGTAACGCTACAAAACGAGATTATAAATTTTGTTCTTTACGTTGATTTTAAATTTGAAACATCTTGCCGCAATGCCTTTCACGGTCTAGGGCTAACCAAAGCCGTGGGAAAAAGAACATCTTTGGCGAATATGTCCAAAACTATTTGCCGTTGAGCTGATTCGGCATGTTAATGTCTTACATCACTAATTTGCACTATACAAAAATGTAAGATTCTAAATCGTTCAGTGGAGACACAAGATAGTCCACCTTAAAGGAAATTTGTGTCCCGGATATTCCATTAGATGAGCTCAGTTCATGACAGATGGAACTATTTCCCAGCTAGTAACAAAAGTCATTCACAGACAATCGATTTTATAAGAAAATCAAGATGGTGAAAGATGTGTTGAACGTGACTACATTTCAACAACAAGGACTGAATTCAGTGGATCAAAGGAAATTAAAGAAAATCTTTACAGTTGCAGGTTCATTACCCACATTCGTGACCTGTGTGCCAAAGACCACAGCAATTAATAATATTAATGATTTAAAAAAACATTCGTGAAATGAGAATTTGCAAGAAAGCGTAAGTACGTCCCCAAAAGTAAGAAAAGTAAAATGAAGGAAAATAAGAAATGATACTATGTTCTTTATCATAAACTCAGTTATTGTGGATACAAAGTGGGAATTCTTACCACATTGTTGCACAGTACCGTTGAGTTACGCTGCACTCCTTTTCCCTCTATCACGTACCAAGCAACATGTAGTTGTCATCGTTGCGAGGTGATGACACATAAAAACACAAATACTGATTCTGTAACTAAAAGAGGGAGAAGTTTTGTTAAGACTTTAGATATTTAGATAAATGTCAGTAAGTTATTCTCCAAAATTTGATTTTAAAGAAAGGAAAATTTCACAGTGCTGGCTCTTAGGCTAAGGGAGGCGGATGATACATATGAAAAGAGTTAATGGAATGAGAACATGCTAGACAATGGTTGAATCGCGGGGAAACCCACGGACATTCCTCAAAAGAAACTTGTCCATGTCGGTGACCAACGTGGGAAGTTTGTTGACCATGTGTATCACGTTGTAAGTATTAATTCGAAATAGGGCGCATCCTATTGCCAGGCAGTCACAATGTTGAGAGTGTCATCGGAGGAATAAGAGAGAATCAAAACCAGTATATATGGTTGTGATGGAAGATCAAACGAATATATATAAGAACAATAGTAAAATCTACACAGAAAGAACTTCGCTCCTTCACCTCTATCTTCCCTCTTTGATGTATTAACATATGAGATTATCACAAGTACAGCGAAAAGAAATTGCAAGTAAATTGAAAACTCGTTGTTTGAGAGTGCACCCACATTGGCCACAACGGATTAATAGTGCCGCGCGCCTTCTTGAAGTAAAGGAACCTGAGTGTGATTCCTAGGGGTCACAAGCATTTCGAAGCCTATTATAGATCATGATCTTATTTGTAATGGAATGGGTACTGAGAAAGATAATAAAACCATAACATAACCAACATACTGAAATCGAGACAATAGTTGCCTTCTTCCCTCGCTATGTTGGTCACATTGAATGCAGCTATCACGGGGCATACAAAAATGTGATGATGTTTCAAACCCTTATGTGTTTCACACCTTTATATTTCACTGTTGTCACAACATGTAACAACCACGAACATAAATATACCCAGAATGACAATAATTCCTTGTAAAGAAGGTTGAAGTTGTAATTAGTAAAATAGAATGGTCATATTCCGAAATCCTTTAAGAGTAGAAACATGTTGATTAAAGATGTATTTCAGAGTTGTATACAGCTATGGTTAGAAGGAAAACGTCCGGAAGAAAACGATGGTTGTTCAAATTGTTATAATAAGAAAGCCATATCTTGAAGACTCTTTAAGATTAGAGATCTTAGGGATATGAGAAGTGAGAGACCGTAAAAAGATTAAATGCAAGGGTTTGAGGATGAACTTCCCGCCTAACTGAAAGCTAATTACGCAATTAAAAAACTGTGTCAGATAAACTTCATATAGCGGTTTCAGGGTATTGGTTTTTGAAGCTCCAGTTTATCATACAAGTTCAATTGATATGTTTCTATTTTCTAAAATTCAGTAGTGTCTATAATAGAGTATTCATATGATTTTCTCGTCATTTATATCAACTTTATTTTCTTTATCAATAAGATAGAAGATGACTTAATAGAATATTTTCGTAGCCAATTCTTTTCTTATGCAATAGTTTCAGTCTTAAGCACCCACCTTTAATATCAGTGGTGTAGGGAAGGGATAAGCCAAAGCGAGCCGGCCCCCCAAATACTCCCAATGGATTGGACCTGTACTTAAACCCAAAATTACATAAACAGTCGGGTAATTTTATTTATAACGAGCCGTCATGTGGAGGTAATTTCTCAAATATTTAAATTTACGCCGCCTTATGCAGGTGCACTACGCAACCAGTTACTAGAGAACAAGTCCCGAAGTAGGACTGGAACGAAAACGAGACGAAACGAGACTGCGTACAGTATTAGTCTTGTTTCGATCGACAAATAGCACTCTCAGTCTCGTTTCGATTGTCTCGAAAAAAATGTGTGAAATTATTCCACACTAAATTTGACAATAGTTTAATGAAATATTCCTTTCATAGTTCTCTCTATTACTTTATAATATATCCTGGATGCACCATTTTCTACTAGATAAAACATGAATGAACAATTCATAATATAAATTCATAATTAACATTCAAATATATATATTTCTATTTTAATTAAATATAAACACTGTTTGTTAAATTATTTATTTATTAGTTTGAGTACCCGGTGTTGAGCTGTAACAATATATTTATATTTCAAAGACATATTTATGATTAGTTTTTCGCAGTAGAATACGTATTGGAAAAAGAACTTCGCGTTTTACGTGTCATGATTGTGCCGGTTTGGCTAAAGGAGACGGTGATGATGGGAAATGAGTAGAAAGAAGAAACTGGGAGGAAAAGGGAGAACCCCGAGGATACCCACGCACATGTTATTTGTCCACTACAAGATTTACATTTTGGCGAACTGGAATCAAACCAGGGACCCCAAGCAGCAGAGGTGAACGCTCTACCATTGAGCCACCGCGGCCCCCGAATACGTATTTGAATTCAAATGAAACGCTGCGAATGCATTCCCAGCAGAAACAAATGACGCTAACGAATGCCGCACTTGATGTTAACGAAGAGAAAGCCTTGGGCTTTAATGGTACCGGGAGTGTCATTATTCATTTCAGAGACCCCAAAATCATTGAATAGACTAGTGGTTATCACACAAATCGGTTTTGGTGTGTTTGGGAAAACCGAAGCCGGTTTTGACCTTTTCCAAAAAAAAAAGTTTTTCACCGAAACCGGTTACTTTTCAACAAAAAAGGTTTCGGTTCTCTTCAAAATCGGTTCGGTTTTTCCAAAATTTGTTCTATTTCTGACCAGAATAGTGTTTCGTTTTTCTCTGGAAACCGATTCCGTTTACACGTTAATAGATTTGTGTCTTCGAAAAGTTTTGACCGAAACCACTTTCGGTAAAAACCGAACCAGTTTTGAAGAAAACCGAAACTGATTTTGCAGAAAACAGAATGTTGATTTTTCGGATTGCGGTTTTTCTAGAAACCAGTTTTCGGTTTTTATAGAAACCGTTTCTGGCAGTTCCTAGAATAGACACTGATAACTTTCAATTAAGAATTTTAAATTTCCACCTCTCCCTTGAAACTTCCATGCCGTTAGTGCTAAACTTTGATGTGAACTATATCGGAAGTATCACAACTCATATCAGGGGCCTCACAAGCTATAGATTGGCAGCTAATAGAGTTCATTCTCGACTACTTTTACAAGTTCTTGTGTTGCCCATGACTCAGCTTGAGATGACACAGGTTTCGAAACCCTGCGGGAGTCATGTAGTTCGTGTTCCACTTTAGGTTGTAGATCAACGTCTTATAAAGACTCACAGCTGAAAGTGACGCTGATCTCTATATCTCCTCACCTTGTTAGATATTCTACTTTTGCATAATCTCTAAACCACTTTTTTCTCTTTGAATCACTCGAGTGCACGCATAGATTCAAACCGAAACTTTCTTCATGGTTCGAGGATGCGAGACTTCTCTACCATACACCACCTATGAGACTAAGATGGTAAGTTGCGGAGTTTGAGCAGCACGCACGGATAAACCACGCTTACATTTACTGTTATATATATTTAGTAACATTTCTTATTAAGAATTACTCGGCAGGAAAAAATTTAACGAATGCGACCTTTTAAATTCTATACTTTTCTTCTTCTTCTTCTTATAATAATAATAATAATAATAATAATAATAATAATAATAATAATAATAATAATAATAATTATTATTATTATTATTATTATTATTATTATTATTATTATTATTATTATTATTATTATTATTGATATAGCTAAATAAAGCCGTTATCTCGGCCAACCTCGTTAATACACATCGTTAATCGATAATTGTAGAAATCGGTCCTTCAGAGCAACAGTTGTTATCTCAGTCAGTACAACGCTGACATATGGATTCAGAGGTTGCGAGTTCTAATGTAGGCCAAGATTTTTTTTTTTTTTAATTCAATTCTTGAAATGGGAATGTTTTCGCTCTTCATTTTGTCTTGTAATTCTGGACAGAGGTATTTGGATGTGAAGAACATTATACTAGAATATAAGAAAAGAAAGACAAATTAGCTACTTAATTTCTGCAATTTATGTCTTCACCTATCTAGGACGTTTCTAATAGTTTAGATTTCTAGATTTCCTTCTCGCTCTTGTACGTATCCTTTAACTAATCACATATACATATATTACGAATATCATATCTCTTTCTCTTTTCTCTACATCATGTCGGAAGATGAATGTTTTGACAGTAGGTTACACACACGATTTAAAAAAAACAATACGGTCTATGCTGTCAATGACACGGTAGACCCAATGTCAATGAAGTGTAACACGAAGACATATCCCGTTACAGAAGTGTTACTTTCTGACCAGTGTATTTCGTCACGATGACGTGAAGATTTTTGCTTCCGCCAAAATTATCTTTTAGTTTTAGAAGCATATACGTAAAAGTGCAGAAATCTGTAAAATAAATTGTTGTTTTGCGACACCGAGTAGTGCGCAACATATGGTTCAGGTAGTGAATTAGTATAAAGTGTTTTGTGCTACTGACTTTCAAAAAGTTATGTTGAAAATTGTATTTAAACTCAGTATTTTTTTTTTTTTTTTTGTTTTCGTGTATACGAAAGCATTACTGACTGTTGTCAATAATAAACAAGCCCAGTTGAAGAATTTGCAAGAATTCTAAAGATGTTAGCGAAATTAAGAACGGGCGTGCAGGTACTAAGTCCAGTACCACGCCTTAAGTATGCTCTATTATTGACCTCCATCTCGTTCGTTTTCGTGGCTATTGTCTTTGAATGTGAAGTGCTCCGGGAGAAAAATGTATCCTATTCATACGAGTACATTTATGGAAATAATTACATAAATCATTTTTCTCTTCACTATATCGAGGAGTTAAGGGAATAGAAAACAGATGGCTCTAATATACACTTTGTTTATCGTGACTTCGAATAAGAACTACAGCATAAACGTATACTTGAACACCATTTTTAAAAGAAAGACAAAATGATGGAAAGACATTAAATTATACGTTCGTTAATACTTTGTTATGCTATAATTTTGGAAATTATAATGGATAGTGAATTTTTACTTGGGATATTTGTAAACACTTAAAATTTACGATTTGTCAATTTATTTACTTATATTGGATTATTTTGTGTTTGTTTAGCTGTAATTTCGAGCATATGAAATTGTTTTGCTTATATCAACCGGCAAAGGAAAGTTGATGTTCCATATTCAACTTTTAATGTTTGCTCATAATTTGAACATTTTTCAATTTATTGTTCTAGTTTAAATTTTATATGATTGCAATTGAAATATATGATGTTCATGGATTCATGTTCGTTGCCTTGGAGAAGGGACGAGTTTTCTTACATAGAGGATGTAAGGAGTCTTAAGATTGTTATAACATTTTACGTTAAAGTAATATCGTTTTAATTGGAAACATTGTGTGAGTTAAATTCAGTTTTGAAAAATTATAAAAGTTCGTTTTTGTTATGTTCTCACAAGTGAGGGACCATATGGTTGTCGCTCAAATCAGATGCAGACATACGCCATCTGATTGAGCATGAAAAGATATGGAGAACAAAGAAATTTAAGGTGCTAAGGGCCATAGAGAGCGGAGCGAGGAAACAGGAAACATTGAATGTCGGCAAAATTGAAGAAAGTCAGGAATAACGGAAAAAGTTAATTTCTTGCAAACAGGGAAAGAAAGTCAACCAAAAGAAAGAAAATAAACATAACAAAGGCATCAAGGACGAAGAAAGATCATAATCAGGGTTGCCATCCGGACCGCAGTGTTGCCAGCGCTGCATAACATTGATATGGAAGGTATAGCACAGTATAGCAATTCATGCACAAGGAAAAATGTTAGTAACACAAAAGACAATTGAAAAGCCTTTGTACACGTGCGTAAAGAGGTTTAACGATAGTCATTTCCTATATGATTATGCCGGTGATTGAGATGGACGGTACATTGCTTCCACACATGTATGTTCTTGTTTCGGAACCCAGTGGTAACTTTCCAGCGCGCATGGTCGCTGAATTCCCCAATGTGAAAGCATATGCAAGCAGATCAGCGACTATGACCAAACGGGATTTACAAATCTTCCTGAAAGAAGTTTTGTGGAATGATCTTCAGGGTAAGGATCGTGTTTTGCTTTTGCTTGACTCCTGGAATCCAAACAAGGATGACACTCTTTACAACATGACAGTTCCTGACGGTGTTCAGTTCTACAAAAAGCTGATTCCTCCGAAATGTACAGCCCTTATACAACCAGCTGATGTGTTCTTCTTTCGTCCATTGAAAAATATGGTGAAGTTCATCACAGATATGTTAATGTTCTCCAGTATTAATGTGTGGCAACGTGAGAACTTTCTCCGCCTTCAGTCATTTGTTCATTACCAGTTTTCCTCCAGGCGATTCCAAAAGATGATACGCTTTGCGTTTTTCCAATGTGGCTACTCCAATGAATATCCTGGACAGTTTGAAACACCTTCCGCATATTGCTTTGGAAAGGACTCACGGAGGAATGCTGTAGAGACGCGTGTGACCAGCTTGCTTTCATCCGCTGTGCTCACTGCGAGAAATGTTTGTGTGTTGACCACGCTTTCATTCGTGATCTTCACGTTAACTGCAATTAAACTACAAATGGTGCGTACTGTTCTCTATTTTCCTCCATTTGTATTCACGCGGGTGTAAGATTCACTCACCACTACGTTAAACTTTTTTACGCACGTGTACAGAGTCTTTTCAATTGTCTTTTGTGTTACTAATATTTTTCTTGTGCATGAATTGCTATACTGTGCTATATCTTCCATATCAATGTTATGCAGCACTGGCAATACTGTGGTCCGGTTGGCAAGCCTGATTATGAATTTCTTCGTTCTTGATGCCTTTATTACGTTTATTTTCTTTCTTTTGGTTGACTTTTTTTCCCTGTTTGCAAGAAATTAACTTTTCCCGTTATTCCTGACTTTCTTCAATTTTGCCGACATTCAATGTTTCCTGTTTCCTCGCTCCGCTCCCTATGGCCCTTAGCACCTTAAGTTTCTTTGTTCTCCATATCTTTTCATGCTCAATAAGATGGCGTGTGTCTGCATCTGATTTGCGCGACAACCATATGGTCACTTACTTGTCAGATTGATAACGGAGTTCGTAAATGTTGTTAATGATACGTTTAATTTTATTAAGTCTGTCAGTGTAAGAAATTTGTAGTTGTGTGATTTGCTGTAACCAAAACTACACTATGTCTGGCACCATGATGTAAATTATGCTAAATTCTAGTGTTGACATTATCCTCAATCTCTAACCACTATTGGGTAACTAAGATTTCGCCATAGCATAGGAAAATTATTCAAAAACATCTCTAAACGCGAAAAGAAAAATTAAAAAGCAATTTTTCATTTTAACAGGTTCTATGCACTCTCTTCTTACTCCACAGAAAAAAATCCCAAATATACCATCTGAAATGACGGCATCAATATGGCGGCCATGCAACTACGACTACTTATTCTTATGCGGTAATATCTCACCACAAAACTGAGAGACAAACTTCGTTCTGGTGCCAAATTAATTTTCTATCTTTAATTTTATTTGTTTCATAGTAGATAACTATGAAACTACCAAATATAGGGAAAAACACCAGGGAATAAACATTATAGACTAGAGTCTCACCTTTCTAAAGATATCATTAGTATTTCTGTATCTTAATAATTAAGCGTTCAAATTCATTTCTTGTAGCGGAAGGTGCTGAACTTTTAGCACTTATATCACGCTGATCAAGAGCGAAATTTTACAATTAAAGGCGGAAAAACGTTTGGAAATCAAAGTTGTAATAGTCTTTTAGACTGCTGAGATTCGTGAGAAAATTGTCAAAAAATAGCACATGGGTAACCACCTGAAATGACGTCATCAATATGGTGACCATGCCAATACACTAATTTATGCTAACGCGATAATATCTCATCACAGAACTGAGATACGAACGTCGTTGTAGTGCCAAAACGTTAAAGGTATATGATTCAAATGATTTCAGTTAATATTGCTTTTATGTGTTGCTGACATTATTAAATATGCCAGGTATTATCTTAAGAGCCCTCACTACTTCTCGAGCATGTCATATTTCAGTGTTCTGGAAGCGGGGAGAAGGGTAGTGTAGGTGTGACCATTCGCCTGTCAGTCGAACTCGTCCTGTAGTGTTTCCACTTTGCATTAAATATCGTTATCGGTACTTAGACATTTTCCTAATGTTTTGTCATTTGTTAGGAAAATTCTACCACATTCTCATAGGTGACGCATTCACACAAAAGATACTACAAATTTCTTACTGTTCTTCTTGCAGAATTCGTGCAGAACGTTAACTTTCTTGTCGAATTATTTTTTACTTTAGACAATTCTTTCATATCAGATATGGTAACCTTGAAATTCCGCCCAAAATAGTTCTCATCAATAAAACGTGTAAATTTCGGTTATAAGTTTTCTTTAAAACTTTTCACTGCTTGAAAACAATCATAGTGAACCTTCCTGACATCCCTACAGACACTGATCCCTTATTATTATTATTATTATTATTATTATTATTATTATTATTATTATTATTATTATTATTATTATTATTATTATTATTATTATTATTATTATTGATATAGCTAAATAAAGCCGTTATCTCGGCCAACCTCGTTAATACACATCGTTAATCGATAATTGTAGAAATCGGTCCTTCAGAGCAACAGTTGTTATCTCAGTCAGTACAACGCTGACATATGGATTCAGAGGTTGCGAGTTCTAATGTAGGCCAAGATTTTTTTTTTTTTTTTAATTCAATTCTTGAAATGGGAATGTTTTCGCTCTTCATTTTGTCTTGTAATTCTGGACAGAGGTATTTGGATGTGAAGAACATTATACTAGAATATAAGAAAAGAAAGACAAATTAGCTACTTAATTTCTGCAATTTATGTCTTCACCTATCTAGGACGTTTCTAATAGTTTAGATTTCTAGATTTCCTTCTCGCTCTTGTACGTATCCTTTAACTAATCACATATACATATATTACGAATATCATATCTCTTTCTCTTTTCTCTACATCATGTCGGAAGATGAATGTTTTGACAGTAGGTTACACACACGATTTAAAAAAAACAATACGGTCTATGCTGTCAATGACACGGTAGACCCAATGTCAATGAAGTGTAACACGAAGACATATCCCGTTACAGAAGTGTTACTTTCTGACCAGTGTATTTCGTCACGATGACGTGAAGATTTTTGCTTCCGCCAAAATTATCTTTTAGTTTTAGAAGCATATACGTAAAAGTGCAGAAATCTGTAAAATAAATTGTTGTTTTGCGACACCGAGTAGTGCGCAACATATGGTTCAGGTAGTGAATTAGTATAAAGTGTTTTGTGCTACTGACTTTCAAAAAGTTATGTTGAAAATTGTATTTAAACTCAGTATTTTTTTTTTTTTTTTTTGTTTTCGTGTATACGAAAGCATTACTGACTGTTGTCAATAATAAACAAGCCCAGTTGAAGAATTTGCAAGAATTCTAAAGATGTTAGCGAAATTAAGAACGGGCGTGCAGGTACTAAGTCCAGTACCACGCCTTAAGTATGCTCTATTATTGACCTCCATCTCGTTCGTTTTCGTGGCTATTGTCTTTGAATGTGAAGTGCTCCGGGAGAAAAATGTATCCTATTCATACGAGTACATTTATGGAAATAATTACATAAATCATTTTTCTCTTCACTATATCGAGGAGTTAAGGGAATAGAAAACAGATGGCTCTAATATACACTTTGTTTATCGTGACTTCGAATAAGAACTACAGCATAAACGTATACTTGAACACCATTTTTAAAAGAAAGACAAAATGATGGAAAGACATTAAATTATACGTTCGTTAATACTTTGTTATGCTATAATTTTGGAAATTATAATGGATAGTGAATTTTTACTTGGGATATTTGTAAACACTTAAAATTTACGATTTGTCAATTTATTTACTTATATTGGATTATTTTGTGTTTGTTTAGCTGTAATTTCGAGCATATGAAATTGTTTTGCTTATATCAACCGGCAAAGGAAAGTTGATGTTCCATATTCAACTTTTAATGTTTGCTCATAATTTGAACATTTTTCAATTTATTGTTCTAGTTTAAATTTTATATGATTGCAATTGAAATATATGATGTTCATGGATTCATGTTCGTTGCCTTGGAGAAGGGACGAGTTTTCTTACATAGAGGATGTAAGGAGTCTTAAGATTGTTATAACATTTTACGTTAAAGTAATATCGTTTTAATTGGAAACATTGTGTGAGTTAAATTCAGTTTTGAAAAATTATAAAAGTTCGTTTTTGTTATGTTCTCACAAGTGAGGGACCATATGGTTGTCGCTCAAATCAGATGCAGACATACGCCATCTGATTGAGCATGAAAAGATATGGAGAACAAAGAAATTTAAGGTGCTAAGGGCCATAGAGAGCGGAGCGAGGAAACAGGAAACATTGAATGTCGGCAAAATTGAAGAAAGTCAGGAATAACGGAAAAAGTTAATTTCTTGCAAACAGGGAAAGAAAGTCAACCAAAAGAAAGAAAATAAACATAACAAAGGCATCAAGGACGAAGAAAGATCATAATCAGGGTTGCCATCCGGACCGCAGTGTTGCCAGCGCTGCATAACATTGATATGGAAGGTATAGCACAGTATAGCAATTCATGCACAAGGAAAAATGTTAGTAACACAAAAGACAATTGAAAAGCCTTTGTACACGTGCGTAAAGAGGTTTAACGATAGTCATTTCCTATATGATTATGCCGGTGATTGAGATGGACGGTACATTGCTTCCACACATGTATGTTCTTGTTTCGGAACCCAGTGGTAACTTTCCAGCGCGCATGGTCGCTGAATTCCCCAATGTGAAAGCATATGCAAGCAGATCAGCGACTATGACCAAACGGGATTTACAAATCTTCCTGAAAGAAGTTTTGTGGAATGATCTTCAGGGTAAGGATCGTGTTTTGCTTTTGCTTGACTCCTGGAATCCAAACAAGGATGACACTCTTTACAACATGACAGTTCCTGACGGTGTTCAGTTCTACAAAAAGCTGATTCCTCCGAAATGTACAGCCCTTATACAACCAGCTGATGTGTTCTTCTTTCGTCCATTGAAAAATATGGTGAAGTTCATCACAGATATGTTAATGTTCTCCAGTATTAATGTGTGGCAACGTGAGAACTTTCTCCGCCTTCAGTCATTTGTTCATTACCAGTTTTCCTCCAGGCGATTCCAAAAGATGATACGCTTTGCGTTTTTCCAATGTGGCTACTCCAATGAATATCCTGGACAGTTTGAAACACCTTCCGCATATTGCTTTGGAAAGGACTCACGGAGGAATGCTGTAGAGACGCGTGTGACCAGCTTGCTTTCATCCGCTGTGCTCACTGCGAGAAATGTTTGTGTGTTGACCACGCTTTCATTCGTGATCTTCACGTTAACTGCAATTAAACTACAAATGGTGCGTACTGTTCTCTATTTTCCTCCATTTGTATTCACGCGGGTGTAAGATTCACTCACCACTACGTTAAACTTTTTTACGCACGTGTACAGAGTCTTTTCAATTGTCTTTTGTGTTACTAATATTTTTCTTGTGCATGAATTGCTATACTGTGCTATATCTTCCATATCAATGTTATGCAGCACTGGCAATACTGTGGTCCGGTTGGCAAGCCTGATTATGAATTTCTTCGTTCTTGATGCCTTTATTACGTTTATTTTCTTTCTTTTGGTTGACTTTTTTTCCCTGTTTGCAAGAAATTAACTTTTCCCGTTATTCCTGACTTTCTTCAATTTTGCCGACATTCAATGTTTCCTGTTTCCTCGCTCCGCTCCCTATGGCCCTTAGCACCTTAAGTTTCTTTGTTCTCCATATCTTTTCATGCTCAATAAGATGGCGTGTGTCTGCATCTGATTTGCGCGACAACCATATGGTCACTTACTTGTCAGATTGATAACGGAGTTCGTAAATGTTGTTAATGATACGTTTAATTTTATTAAGTCTGTCAGTGTAAGAAATTTGTAGTTGTGTGATTTGCTGTAACCAAAACTACACTATGTCTGGCACCATGATGTAAATTATGCTAAATTCTAGTGTTGACATTATCCTCAATCTCTAACCACTATTGGGTAACTAAGATTTCGCCATAGCATAGGAAAATTATTCAAAAACATCTCTAAACGCGAAAAGAAAAATTAAAAAGCAATTTTTCATTTTAACAGGTTCTATGCACTCTCTTCTTACTCCACAGAAAAAAATCCCAAATATACCATCTGAAATGACGGCATCAATATGGCGGCCATGCAACTACGACTACTTATTCTTATGCGGTAATATCTCACCACAAAACTGAGAGACAAACTTCGTTCTGGTGCCAAATTAATTTTCTATCTTTAATTTTATTTGTTTCATAGTAGATAACTATGAAACTACCAAATATAGGGAAAAACACCAGGGAATAAACATTATAGACTAGAGTCTCACCTTTCTAAAGATATCATTAGTATTTCTGTATCTTAATAATTAAGCGTTCAAATTCATTTCTTGTAGCGGAAGGTGCTGAACTTTTAGCACTTATATCACGCTGATCAAGAGCGAAATTTTACAATTAAAGGCGGAAAAACGTTTGGAAATCAAAGTTGTAATAGTCTTTTAGACTGCTGAGATTCGTGAGAAAATTGTCAAAAAATAGCACATGGGTAACCACCTGAAATGACGTCATCAATATGGTGACCATGCCAATACACTAATTTATGCTAACGCGATAATATCTCATCACAGAACTGAGATACGAACGTCGTTGTAGTGCCAAAACGTTAAAGGTATATGATTCAAATGATTTCAGTTAATATTGCTTTTATGTGTTGCTGACATTATTAAATATGCCAGGTATTATCTTAAGAGCCCTCACTACTTCTCGAGCATGTCATATTTCAGTGTTCTGGAAGCGGGGAGAAGGGTAGTGTAGGTGTGACCATTCGCCTGTCAGTCGAACTCGTCCTGTAGTGTTTCCACTTTGCATTAAATATCGTTATCGGTACTTAGACATTTTCCTAATGTTTTGTCATTTGTTAGGAAAATTCTACCACATTCTCATAGGTGACGCATTCACACAAAAGATACTACAAATTTCTTACTGTTCTTCTTGCAGAATTCGTGCAGAACGTTAACTTTCTTGTCGAATTATTTTTTACTTTAGACAATTCTTTCATATCAGATATGGTAACCTTGAAATTCCGCCCAAAATAGTTCTCATCAATAAAACGTGTAAATTTCGGTTATAAGTTTTCTTTAAAACTTTTCACTGCTTGAAAACAATCATAGTGAACCTTCCTGACATCCCTACAGACACTGATCTCAGCATAAACGATGAATCCTATACTTCTGGGACAGTTTACTGCAATACTTCCGCGATGCTTGAATGGCAATGAAGTTGCATTGTAGTCGACTTTGGAACTACTCTGTGCTCTGCAACAGCGCTAGAGATATGAATAAGCGACATACCACACACACACACTCACAACGTGTGAACACAGGTTCCTTTAGAAACGCGCGCGCAGACTTTTGATACCTGCCGGACACATAGGGCCTAATAAAATTATTCCCGCACTCCACAGTCCATTGACACGGTTTCCAGCTGTGGAGGAGACCTTTCAGTTTGCCAAAAAGATGAAGGGACTTCGTAATGAGAACTGCTGTGTTGCGTTTCCTGAAGATTGGTATTTTAGTCTCCCATTGTAAGAAAGCATATGCCCTATGCAATTTCAGAAACGTATATCACAATACTTCACACGCAAAAAATGCTAATACAGTGGCGTCACTAAAATATTTTGTTTGGTAGGCTGAAGATCCTTTGGGGGGCATACTCCCCAACAACCCAAAAACTCCGTTTAGTATTTTAGAATCATCTTCAATCAAGGACACAATGAAATTCGCTTTTGGGCGATGGGGGGGGGGGGAGAATATTGTTGCTGCTCTACGCTTTCATATTTATGGTATCATAGTCATGTTCATTTGTTTCACTTTTATCGCTACGGAAATGCACATCTTGTACTTCATCGATTCATTCAGATACAATCATGCATTTTTTTTCTTTCTTCATTTCCTTCTTTTCTTGATAGTTATTTTTCTTAAAAATACTTCATGAGAAACTTCTTTCTCACAAGGGAACCTTCCGAAAATGATAGTTGCAGTAAAAGATGTGATCTATGCCAATTGAAAGAGGTGTAACAGAGATGAGCATTCCCAAAAAAATTAGCTGCCCATAGCAATAGGTTCAAGAAATATAAGGGGTGGAAGTTCGGGAAACAGCAAGGTTGGACAAGGGGGGGAAGTGCAAATTCCGCCAAAAAGGGGGGAACGGCAAAATACAATGCTGACAAGTGATGCATGGAAAGACTTGCCACAATAGGAAACATATGAAGGCCACAGTGGGGTTAACAGTGTTGCCAATTGCAATGAAAAGTACATGTTTTGCAAAGAGCACTATATGAAGTGAGTGCAATATTCAGTGTCAACCTGTCATATAGAACATAAGATATGGCGTGTATAATCAGTGGTACAATCTAACAAAAGAGAACACAATAAACAGAAGTACAAAAAATACGGAAAAGGCGAAGTTGGCCATAATGCGCCACATTTGATCACGAGCTGTGCATATCAGAATGAACAAAACAAGAAAGCACTGAACCGACCGCAGGAAACCGACGTACCTAGAGTCGAAAAGAAAAACGAGTTCCGAAGTTGGCAACACTGGCCATGAACATCCAGACAAGTCTAATATAGTTAGGCCACTCGCTTCACAAAAAGAAAATTCCGGCAACAGGCATCACTCGTAATGCATCAATGCTAGAGTGATTGAGCCAGGGAATGCATCAATGTCAAGCCGGGGAACATGAAATGGTTGGGTTGAGCCAACAACCGATAATAGAAATAGTGAACATTATGTTATGGTTGGGTCGTATGTGGGAATATACAGGGTGTCCCACCAAACTTTGTGATCTGAAAGATTTGCGAAACGAACAAAAATGTGACAGATCCAGTTGTGCAGGAATGTACCAATGTCAGGGGGTGATAAAAGTCTGTGAGAAGCAAGTGCACCCAGGATCAACATCATAGGGCCCCAGGAGCCAACTTCAAAATTTCAAATGGCAACAGGGACCGAGTGGTACCTCTCTCGACAGATCATGGAATGTGCAACTACACCTATAGGAAACATTTGCTATATGAAGCGTGTTTTTCAAAATGGCCGCCACAAATATGTGTTGTGTCTTAACATGGCATCGAACATTGTGATCTCAAATTGCTGCGAAGCAAAAAGAGATGTTGCAAATCCAATTGCACAGGAATGTACTCATGTCGAGGGCCAAGAAAACTTTGTAAGAAGCAAGTCCCCCAGGGCCCCCATCATAAGGCTCGAGGGGTCAACCGCAACATTTCAAATGGGAACAAGGGGCGGATGATATTTCTCTGGATAGATACAACACCGCCTATAAAAAACATTTGCTATATGAAGCACGTGTTTCAAAATGGCCGCCAAAAATGCACGTTGTTCTTGTCACCGAGCAGATATATTTGGCGGCCATTTTGAAATCCCATATAGTAAATATTTCTGATATGCGTTGTTGCATATTCCAAGATTTATCGAAATAAATATAACTCTACCGATCGTGCTATTTGAATTTTTGAAGTTGGCCCCTGGGACCCTATGATGGGGGACTTGGAAGCACTTGCGTCTCACAGAAGTTTGTCGCCCGCTGACATGAGTACATTTCTGCACAACTGGATGTGTCACTTTTTTTGCCGCTTTGAAACTATTTCAGTCGCAGAGTTAGGTGGGACACTCTGGATATATCATATAGGCGGTGATAGTACTGCAGACAGCAACACACAGCAGATCAAGCCTTTGATTATGTTTGCTTTCTACATGTGTGGATATGTGATAGAAAGACCACCAAAGGTTCCGACACCTCTAGAGTACTGTTTCGAGACATTCACAGGCGATCATTGTACCATGTGTGACGGATTGGCAGTATTCCGCTGTGCTCACTGCAAATGTATCTTCTGTTGGACCATTGTCTCATTGAACAATTGTACGTACAATGTAGACGAGCATGTACAAATGATGCAAAGGCTAATGCCTGTTGCCGGAATTTTCTTTTTGTGAAGCGAGTGGCCTAACTATATTAGACTTGTCTGGATGTTCATGGCCAGTGTTGCCAACTTTGGAACTCGTTTTTCTTTTCGGCTCTAGGTACGTCGGTTTCCTGCATAGTTGGTGCTTTCTTGTTTTGTTCATTCTAATATACACAGTTCGTGATCAAATGTGGCGCATTATGGCCAACTTCGCGTTTTCCGTATTTTTCGTACTTCTGTTTATTGTGTTCTCTTTTGTTAGATTGTACCACTGATTATACACGCCATATCTTATGTTCTATATGACAGGTTGACACTGAATATTGCACTCACTTCATATAGTGCTCTTTGCAAAACATGTACTTTTCATTGCAACTGGCAACACTGTTAACCCCACTGTGGCCTTCATATGTTTCCTATTATAGCAAGTCTCTTTCTATACATCACTTGTCAGCATTGTATTTCGCCGTGCCCCCCTTTTTGGCGGAATTTGCACTTTTTCCCCCTTGTCCAACCTTGCTGTTTCCCGAACTTCCACCCCTTATATTTCTTGAACCTATTGCTATGGGCAGCTATTTTTTTGGGAATGAACATCTCTGTTACAGCTCTCTCAATTAACATAGGTCAAATCTTTTACTGCAACTATCATTTTCGGAAGGTTCCCTTGTCAGCAATCTTATTTTTATATTCGACTTCTGACCTGCCTGAAATAGTAATACAATAAGATAAAAATAGGCAATAATAAATAACATATAAAATTTCTTAAAATTTATCCATCTAAAATTTGCCGCACGAGATAGTTTATAGTTGAGACCTCACCTTGCGGAAACTAAGAAGTAAAGGAAAAAAATGAAATGAAATCTTTAGTTTTACGTCCCACGTTTATGCCGATTAGGCTAAAGGAGACGGTGATGATGAGAGATGAGTGAAATGGTGGAATGAAGAAAGTGGGAGAAACGGGAGAACCCCGAGAAAACTCACGAGCACGGTGTTTGTCCACCACAAAGTCCACACAGCGCGAGCTGGGATCGAACCAGGGATCCCAAGCACCGGAGGTGAACGCTCTATCACTGAGCCACCGCGCCCCCTAAGAAGTAAAGGAATGAGAAGTTCAGTTCACATAGTATTTCTAAGTGAGAAATACGATAGAAAAGCATAATTACGTCCAGTGGCGTATTTACGATTTTGTTTCGGAAGGAGCTTTCCTAACTTTCGGGTGGGGGAACTTTGTCTGGAAATGTGAAAATTCTGCAAGATATTTCAGTTATTTTATTATAGTAAGTAAGATTTCGGGGGTGGCTTAAGCCCGGAAGTCGCCCTAAATACGCCACTGATTACGTCATAGTTATAATAGCTATCGCTTTTCTCAGCTAACATCAACAAGTATCTGTAGTCGCTCGCCGAAGACTGAACTTCACATTGAGAATTCTATAGAGAACGCGTTGCTGTTTGTTGAAGCAAAAAGAAGACAACCCAATATATCATGAGTCTACTGAGGACGTGTTAGTATCTTACCTTTGAAATAAATTTCTCAGTATATAAAGTATTTTCAGTGTGAGATTTGGGAGGGGGGCTTGGAAGAAATTTCCGGGCTTTAAGCCCCAAATAAGGCCTAGTGACGCCACAGTACATATAGTCGTCTTCTGAAATTCAAAACGAAATTAGGTAAATAAATATGCATATTTTTAAATAAAGTACTTACATACTGAACTTGCATACAATAAAAAGTCTCACATCACAGATACAGACACTTTGCTCTGAGTCCATTATTTCCCTTAAATGACTATATAGTAAACAACAAGATGAAAAAAAAAGAAACAATGCTCAAATTGGTTATATTTACATATTATCCATACACTGAATAACTTACGTTTCGATTCTGTTTCTTTTCCCAGTCCCTCTCTCTTTTGCAGGTAGCGTAAGACGCGGTTCCTTTGCACACGATTTAAGGAATTTTAAAGAAAATCGCATGTAACTTAGAAACGTAATGATTTAGAACACTGTATTTTAAACATATGGTAGCTAGATATGTGTGGAAAACATTCGTATAAGTTCATTAGTAAACATTCAGTATGACCATAGTTACTGAAATATAAACTTTGGTGAAAAGTAATCCCATAGTTGGGGTCACTTTGCACAACATACAAACACGTACAGGGTGTCCGAGAAGTCCTTCCCTGATTACAGAAATTGATAACTCAGGCTAGAAGTAAGATAGAAATATGAAACTGGTGTTGAATTGTTTACAAACTATAAAAGTTTTGGTCACATCAGTACACTTCCACATGAGCACCCTTGGTAGCACGTAGCACATCTAGGCGATATTCAATTTCCATCCACACAAATTAGCCAACATCACTGGAGGGATCGATGCATCGACTGTGGTTATTCGTTGCTGCAGGGTTTCAAGATCTGGTACACGTGTTCCGTAGATCTCATTCTTGACATAACTCCATAAAAAGAAGTCTAGTGGGGTTATGTCAGGAGAGCGTGGAGGCCAAGCTGTGGGTCCATCACGACCAATCCATCGCCCAGGAAATGTCCTATCGAGATAGGCACGGACGTCCAAACCCTAATAAGGTGGTGCAACGTCTTGCTGAAAAACGACATCGGGGCGATACTGAAGCAGCTGAGGAACAGCATACAGCTGCAACATATCCAGATACACTGCAGATGTGATGGTATCCTCACCGAAGAAGAATGGCCCGATAATTCGATCGTGCAATAACGCGCACCAAACATTCACCTTTGGACTGCCTCTGGTGAACTCCCTGACCTCCCTGGGGGGTTCTGAACCCCAAATGAGAACATTATGGCGATTCACTACTCCACTGACAAAGAATGTCGCTTCGTCGGAAAAGGCAATTCGTCTGAGATAACCATTATCGTCCTCAATACGTGATAGCATTTCGACCGCAAAGTCATATCGACGTGTACCGTCGTCGGGCAACAAGGCCTGAACGAGTTGGACTTTGTAAGCACGAAACAATAAACGTTTGTGTAAAGTGTCATGGATAGAGCTTTTTGGCATCTGTAATTCACGTGAGGTCCTGCGCACCGGTTTCTTAGGACTTCTCAGAAAAGACTGTCGCACAGCCTCCACCGTGTCTCCTGAGGTTCTTGGTCGACCAGACCTCGGAAGGTCACCAACCGACCCTGTGTTCTTGAATTTCTCATACCAGGCTTTAATGCTCTTGACATCAGGTGGAGTCCTCCCAAATGTTGTCTGGAACTGTCTCTGCACCGTGGTTGGTGATCGTGTCTCATGG